>NC_081554.1:139308308-139543308 GCF_963082655.1 Stomoxys calcitrans | reverse complement strand
AGACTGATTAATAGGAATGTGGTAGGTCTCCAGCTGTCTAAGGTGGAGGATCATGAGAGAACTTTGGTTTTGTTAAAGGATATGAATTTGAATTATTATACTTACACTCCAAAAGAGTCCAAACCCAGTACACATCTGATACGTGGGCTATCGGAAACATACGAGGAGGATGATTTGAAGGCTTTTCTCGAGAGTCTTGACATTGAACTGGACTTAAAGAAAATAATTAAACTAGCGGGAGGCAGATGGATCGTCCAACTAGGAAATGACTCGGACATCAGGGCCTTTATGGGTATACGCTATATTCTTCACTGCCGCGTTGAGATCAAGAGGAATAAGATGAAGGGTCTCACCCAATGCCGTAATTGCCAACGATATGGACATGTATCCTCGAACTGTCAGATGACGTACCGGTGTGTGAAGTGTGGTGGCTCGCATGGACCAGAGAAATGCCAAATCCCCGATAGAGAGAACAACACCGAAGAGGTGATAACAGCGGATCCGACGACTGGGCAGATAGTGCGCGCTATTGGAGTTCCCGTATATTGCATTAACTGCAAGATCAATGGACATGTGGCGAGTGCCAAAGACTGCCCGAGACGACTGGAGATTCTTCAGAAGAGATCAAGACGTACGATTGCACCACCTATCGCGGTTTCAGTGAATAGGACAAATCCGCATTCGGTCACGGATGGTAGGACATTTGCGGAGGCTATAAGGGGAACCCTGGCGAATGGGCCTGGAATGACTCAACAAGGAGGATCAGGAGTCAATCGGGCCGTGGACATGTTTGATGAGGAATGCAGACGGCTTCTAGGCGGAAACCTTATAACTTGTCTGAATAAGATCGGCAGCTATGCTGAGACCTACCGGAGGCTGCAGACGGATGAAGAGAGGACCCGTGCGCTGTACGGGCTTTTGTTGTCTATGAAGCTTGATGTCTAGATATAAGTGTATATTCATAAATGTGAATTCCATAGTGTCCTTGCACAGAAGACACTACTTGAAGATTTTCGTGGATACACATAGACCGGATGTTCTGATGGTGGCGGAACATGGGATGAGGAGATGTAATCGGCTGGAACTAAGAGGTTATAGGTGCTACAGGACGGACAAGTCTGATAGGAAAAGAGGGACGGCGATATTTATAAAGGAAAATATAAGGTCTGAGTGCTGTGTTGCGGACCTAGGTGAGCTAGAGGGGACTATCGTTAAGGTATGGACAGATGGTGGATTCGTCTACTTCGCATCTTTATATTGTGCACCGCATGTTGCCCTGGGGACTGGAGATCTCGATAGGCTGCTAGACATTATAGGACCGAGTGAGGCGGTGCTAGCAGGGGACCTGAATGCCAAACACACGGATTGGGGTGGCAATGACATCAATCGAAGCGGTAGGACACTTAAGGAGTGGATGAGGTTAAGTCCCACGATTAAGATCTGGCCAACGGCGGAACCTACAAGGTGTAGCGCGACCTGTGAGTCATATATTGACATTTTTATGACTACAAGCGGACTTAGACCAGCTGGGGCAACCCTTTTGGCAACCTTAGACTACGATTCAGATCACGAGGCAGTATTGATGAACGTGGAACTGGACAGATTGCAGACCCTCCCTCCAATAGAGGCTTTTGATTATAGGTCTGTCAAGATCAGGAGACTTAATAGCGTTCTGGCACAGGGACTAGATAGATACAGACTTCCTGTAAATAGGAATTGCACTATAGAGGAGGTGGATGGCGCAATTGCCGGGATGAATTCAGCCTTTGAGGAGGCCATGAGCCAGTCGATCAAGCGATTCAGACCTTGCCGAGGAGTAATGAGGGACCTTCCAGAGGATATACTGGAGTTGATCAGACAGAAGAAGTCTCTCAGGAGAAGACGACACCGGCTGCTTGACCGTCAGGAGGCTAATACCCTGGGAGCGATTATTCGGAACTTAGGCAATATAATTGCTCAAAGAATTGCCATTTTTGAAGAGGAGGCCAAACTGGAGATATTAGGAGCCATCAGGCCAGGTTGTAATATGTTTCAGAAGCTGAAGGGACTTTGTGCGGCCAAGAGAAGGACAAAGATTGGAGATCTCATGGGGCCGAACGGCGAACTACAGATCTCGGAGGAGTCCAAGGCGGAGACTTTGGCCGATAAGCTCTCGGAGATTCAGCAGCGTGCAGGGTCCACCGATGATGAGGAGGGATTCATAGACTTGACGTCACATACACCTATAGTCGAGTTCAGCGAGGAAATCAGAGCTGATGGCTCCCTGGGAGTCCCAAGGCAATTGAAACTACTAAAGACGAATGAGGTAGGTTCTATAATCAGACGGCTGAACAACAAGAAAAGCTCGGGCACTGATGGTATTCCGAACTTCATTCTGAGGAAGGTGGACGCGGCAACCTGGGAGTTCCTGACCATCCTTTTCAACCATTGTCTTAACCTGGGATATTTCCCAGGGTTATGGAAGAAATCAAAGGTTGTCCCAGTCCTTAAACCGGGTAAGGATCCGACAGCTGCTGCCAGTTACAGGCCCATATCGTTGCTGTCCAACGTATCGAAACTGCTCGAGAATGTGATTCTGGAGAGGTTGAATGACCATATAGAGGATAATGCCATCCTTAAGGACGCGCAATTTGGTTTTAGAAGAGCGACTTCGACTACACATGCCCTCCTGTCCCTCGCGAGCAAGGTCACGGATGGTTTTAATGCCCGTTGTGCGACTATAGCAGTAGGATTGGACTTTGAGAAAGCGTTCGATACGGTATGGCAGGAGGGTATTGTTAGGAAAATGAGACATTCCTACGGCTTCGTTGAACATCTTTGCGTAATGATTTCCAGCTATCTCAAGAGGAGATCTTTTTCGGTGTTTATTGGGCAGGCGACATCGAGGGATAGGGCGATTGTGGCTGGAGTCCCTCAGGGTTCGGTACTGGGACCGGTATTGTATAATTTGTACCTGGCAGATATTCCGGAGCCTGAGACAGGGGAAACTCTGGTCATATATGCGGATGATATATTAGTGACATCCTGCCATCCCAGGGCGAAGATGGCCGCCAGGAATTTGTCACTGTACCTTGGGAAACTGGAAGTGTATTTCAGGGAATGGAGGCTTAGGCTTAATATTGAGAAATGCTCTTCGATCGTTTTTAGAGGGAAGAGGAAGAATCTTTACAAGAATGCTCGTGGCTATGTCCCTGAGATAAGAATGAACGGTCAGCTCATAAGGAACGAGAAGACAATGAAATACCTCGGAGTGGTCTTTCAGGAGGAATTTACTTTCACTCGCCACATAGACTACACATTGGAGAAGGCAAGGGCTGCTTTTCATGCATATGGGTCCCTCTTTAGAGGAAGAAGGGGATTGAGCAGCCGGGTGAAGCTCATAATGTATAAGCAGGTTGTTAGACCGGTCCTTTCGTACGCACATCCTGTATGGGCGTTTATATCATCGGCGCAAATGGAACGTGTGAGGCGTTTTGAGCGCCATATGCTGCGATACGCCCTCGATATGAGATGGTATATGACGGCGAGCGGGGAAATGAGGATGCCTTCGAATCGTCGGGTTTATAGAGAAGGCGGCATGCCCAGAATTGATGCCTTCATGGTTGGATCATCTATCTGCCACCTACAGCGCTATCCAACTCACCCGAACGGACATGTCCGAGAGTTATTTCCCACTGGGGAAAGATTTGAACGATTAAAGGTTGATGGGAAAGCCCTTCCCCCCACATGTCTTCCTCTTATGGCCGATAGCGGCATGTTATATGATGGTGATGGTAAACTTTTGTTTTACCACAGAAGGTTTGGGAGTCTTGACATTGGAGATACGGTCTACGCCACCGATCAGTAGACAGGGACTTGTAAATAGTTGTACATAGTATGCTCTGGGTTATTATTGTTTTGTTTAGTTTTTGTATATACCTTTTGTGTGAAGTATTTGGTTTGTTTTTACTTTTATTTTGTTTTTGTAAATACCTTTTGTGATTTTTGTTTACTATAGTATTAAGTAGCTTTAGTTTTCATGGACCTAGGTTTTGTCCCTTTCCTGGGTTTTGGAATATTGAGTTAGGGTTTTGGAAACCTTCGGATTAAAGTTGGAAATGGGCTGGACTTCAGTATAAACATTTAAGTTCTTATGGAAGGAATATTCTTAGATAGATATAAGTGCTAAGAGAAATTGTATTAGAAATAAGATAGTTATAAGACACAACTTGTAAAAGAAATTTGAAATAACATGGGAATAAATCAAAACTTGAAAACTTGAAAACTTCACTGGTTGAGATTAAAATTTGTCATCAAACACAAGGCTGAGATTAAAATTTGTTATTAAACACTTGAAACTATCCGCAAATTGATCTTCACTGCACAAGAGCTTAACAATGAATATATAATACTTACCATGCTGCGATACCTCATATTTATACAAAATCCGCTCTGAATTTACTACATACACATACGCTTCGATCTATCTTCGGGGTTGTTCGTATACACTTCGTGTGTACAGATACAAATGTTGAAGCATATACGCAGCACACACCCTTATTGGAAACTGTAGCCCGCCAAATTTTTTCTATAAATATCGGGAATCGCTCCGTAAGGCAACTATTACAGTGTTAACAGTGTTTGTGTGCATATCGTGAAGTGAACAAAAACCTCTAGTGAAAAATGGCTCGTACTAAGCAAACTGCCCGTAAATCTACTGGTGGCAAAGCCCCTCGTAAGCAATTGGCTACCAAAGCTGCTCGTAAGAGCGCACCAGCCACCGGTGGTGTTAAGAAGCCACATCGTTTCCGCCCTGGTACCGTTGCTTTGCGTGAAATCCGTCGCTACCAGAAGAGTACTGAGTTGTTGATCCGCAAATTGCCTTTCCAACGTTTGGTTCGTGAAATTGCCCAAGATTTCAAGACTGACTTGCGTTTCCAGAGCTCTGCTGTCATGGCCTTGCAAGAAGCTAGCGAAGCCTACTTGGTCGGTCTCTTCGAAGATACCAACTTGTGTGCCATCCATGCCAAGCGTGTCACCATCATGCCCAAGGATATCCAATTGGCCAGACGTATTCGTGGAGAACGTGCTTAAATTATTGACATTTTAAAAGCCAACTTTTTTTTACAAAAACAATCGGTCCTTTTCAGGACCACAATATTTTTATAAAAAAGAGAAAAAAATTTATTCAAAACTTACACCTTTTTATTTTTATTAAAATAAATAAATATAGTCTTTTTTTGGGGATGGAAAAATACACTATTTATATTAAAAAAATTTTTTTCTTTTCTATGCGTTTTACTTTTGGTAATATTGGGTTTCAAAACATGGAGCGAAATCAAAAACTTTTTTTTAAAAAAAAATTATTTAATTTACTTTTTATGTTAAATTGAAAATTTTTATTTTCTATTAGCAACAGTATATTTGCTGTTATTCTTTTTGCAAAATTTGATTTTTCGTAGTAGCTACATAACAAGAATGAATGAAGATAAAAACAGCCAGGCCAATACATTCGAGAGAATTTTAACCTTAAATAGATAATTTAGATACATTGAATATACATTTTTTATGTATTTTTTATTATTTTTAAACAAATGATATTTTTTGCTATTCTAAAAACTGTTTTAAAAAGAATAAAATAGTATTTTAATATTTTAAATTATTAAAGGGAAATAGATTTCGTTCGGTATGCAACTGTTCTACATTTGCTTGCTTAGACAAGGGCATTTTTCAATTTGTGTTTAATTTCCAAAAAAAAATTATATATTTTTTTAAATTTGTGATTGCAACAATACATTGTTTAGAATTTACATTTTTAAATTTTTTATTTAGTTTCAAGTCCACTTTATATAGAAAAAAATATTTTATAATAAATGCAATAGAGCTCACCGCACATTTTGCATAGCCAACGACGTTGGTATAACATAGCATCGTAATATTTTAGACTTTTCGTAACAAATGTACACTTTTTATAAATTATGTAACATTTTAATAGAAATCTATCATTTCTATAATATTTTATGATAAAATTTTCCTAAAACATTTTTACATTAGAGCTTTCAAATTAATTTGCAGAAAAACTTTTATTCATGGAAAATACGCCAATATGGTGAATTCAACTGTCATAGACTACATAATAAAATCGATTATTTCACTATGAAAATCATCCAAATTTTCACTTTTTTTTACACTTCTTTCAAGAAAACATATCAAGATTCCATACTAAATTTTTATAAAAACCAATTTTCAATAAAAATTGGAAAATTTTTATAATTTAGTTACAATTTTATCATAACATTTTTATAAACTTTCAACTCAAACCCTTATAACTCGGTAACGCTTAAAGATAATTAACTCGGATTTTCTTTAATGATTAGCTGGATATCTCTACTAGAAGAATTGTATAAAAAATAAAAAGAAATTGTTACTATCTCATCGTAAAATGAATAATTCTGTGAAAACTTTTGTAAAAATTTTTATTCGCTTCCACACAACGTTTCGCAAAATTTCGTAGTTGACTACTATGTACTTCTCATAATTTCGATGTACCCAGCCATCACTAGTCTAAAGGTTGAAACCATATTTTCAACCAATCAGCGTACACCAGTAGTGAGTGTATATTTACAAAGTGTTAAAGTGTGTTTAAAAAGAAAAATATAAGTGAAGTTATACCTGCCAGCGGCTTTTCGTTATTCACGTGCCGAGGGCAGGTAACATCGATTCATCTTTGGCCTGGCGTAGCCTGGATGCAGCGGAAGAAAAGAGTCAAGGCATCAACCCTTTGCCAAGACTACAACAACAACAACAGCAAGCCACGGTAATAACATCGCTATTAGGTTTTACCGTGGGTTTTCCCAACGATTAGCGAATTGGATACCTGCGGTCAGTTTGGCAGCCGTCAACAACAACAGCAGATATTGTGACTGAGTGCGCAAAGCCTATGGTGCCATGTCAATTCGAAGGAAAATTACCTCCGATGAAGATTCCGACGGACCGTCGAAGAGCGCGCCAGATAAAAAAGCAACGACAATGCTGGACGTCGTTACAATCAATAGGACCGAATACCAGTCCCTGGTAGATTTGGTCGAAAGTCAGCGCCAAGAGCAACAACGTCTACTGGCGCTTGTTAAAGAGCTTGGCCACCAAGTCCAAGAGCTCGGGAACAAGGAGTTCAGCTATAAACGCTTGCTGGGCTCCTTGCAGAAACAGCTGGCAGAGGTCAAGGGACCTAATGCCAACAATGGCACAATGGATGCCATGGATATGGAGCCTGCTGACACACCGCCAGTGCAGCAGCCCGTGGTCATAAAGCCGATGCCCGGGAAGATCAATGTTGTGAGTGCAGCGCCGGCCTCACACGTTGTGGTACCGAAGAAGCCGGCCAAGACGATATTGAGCGATGGACCTCCTAGCACCCCAGCTGTGGCAGCACCATCAACAACTGCAGTTCCATCAACATCATCAGCTGCAGCATCATCGTTTAAAACAACAATGGCAGATGACCTGCCATCTACATCAGCAGCAGCAGCAGCAAAGGCCGCATCTACTGTGGATAAGAAGATTGCTACCCAACCGGATGGCAAGACGAAGAAAAAAACAAAGAGGGCAAGGGCAAGGGTTGTGGCCGTTTACTCGGGCAATCGGTCCATTCCCCTCAAATCAGCATCAGCATCTGCACCAGCCCCACCTACCCCACCCGCTCCAACCCCACCCGCTCCAACGGATCAGAGACCAGGTAAGTCCTCAATTCCGGTGATCTCGGTGGTAGGGGTGAATGTCAAGGGGTTCGCAGATGACGTTAGGGCCTTGCTGGGACACGACAAGTATACGTTGTCGCTGGTTGGCAGGAATGGGGTGAACCTTCGGATCTTGTCCATGGACGAGCATGCGAAGGTTCTCTCCATGATTAGGGAAAAGGGGATCGCTTCGTTCACCTACTCTCCCAAGGGACAGACCGCACGCTCCGTCGTGCTCGAGGGTCTGTCGTCGTCTTATGATGAGGAAGATGTCCGGGCTGGGCTACGTGGTCTGCCACTAAGCCTGGACATCAGACGAGTTGTGAGGTTAGGGGGGAATAAGTGGCTTATCCACTTGGCCAGAGGACCCGACGTTGACGGACTCTTCGAGGTTAGAAGGTTTCTCAGCTGTAGGGTCTTGTTTAGGAAGGACGTGAAGGTCGGGGTCTCGCAGTGTTTCAACTGCCAGAGGTTCGGCCATGTTTCCACCAACTGCGGCATGCCATTCCGGTGCGTCAAATGTGGTGGCGAACATGGCCCTGGGAAGTGCGCCATTCCGAAGGGGGTCTCACAACCCCGTTCGATAAAGGTGCAGGACCCTACCACTGGAGTTGTGACGGTGCGTCCTGAGTTTGCGTTGAGGTGCGTCAATTGTGGTGTTGACGGCCACGCTGCGAGCGCGAAGAACTGCCCTAAGAGGCAGGCTCTTCTGGCCCAGCGGGCACTGATGAAGTCTGGTGCTTCATCTACGCCTGCTGCAACGGCTGCTTCGGCGGCTCCGGTTGGACGCTACGCCCAACGGGGTGTCTCCTATGCTGCTGTGGCCACGGTTCGCACTGCGCCTGTTGTGGCACCGGCCGCTGTTCGTCCCGCACTTGCTGCGGTGCCGAATGGGGCTGGTTCTGCCGCCGCATCCGCTGCTGGTCTATTCGCCTCGTTTGACGCGAAGTGCAGGGATGCTTTCGGTAAGGACTTCCTTACCTGCGCAGCCGTACTGCGTCAGCGATCTGCTGACATCAGGACGATGGTAGAGGTAGGCGACATTTGTGGAGCCATGATGTCGGTAGTTGACTCTCTCTGCGATGTCTAGAGATCTGAGAGTAGTATTTGTTAATGCCAATTCAGTCGTTTCTAGGCTGAAGAGACATTATCTTAGACTATTCTTGGATAGACACAGCCCTGACGTCATGCTTGTGGCCGAGCATAAGCTGAACGCGGGGCATCGCTTTGAGATGGAAGGGTATATTGTCTTTGCCCAGTACAGACGGGACCGCGTGGGTGGCGGAACGGCTGTGTTGGTCAGGGACAATATCAGGTGTGATAGGGTCCAGTTGGACTTAGGGGTTCTCGAGGGGACCTGTGTCAGGATACACAGAGAGGGCGGAAGGCCGCTCTGTGTGGTTTCCCTCTACTGCGCACCGGCCAATGACTTTGATGTATCTTCCCTAGATGCGTTGGGGTCATTGGCTGCGGGCTGTGAGGTCCTGGTCGGCGCTGACCTGAATGCCAGGCACGTCGAGTGGGGCGGCGGCTCTACTTGCGGCAGAGGGAGATTGGTACGCGAGTTTTTGCTCCGGTGTCCCGATCTGGACGTTGTTCCGACGGACGGACCAACCAGGTTCGGTAGGGGGTCAGCCTCCTACATCGATATCTGTTTGGCATCGCCCGGCGTTGCAGTGTCCGGTACGCGTGGTAGGATGATCGGCACTCTGGACTATGAGTCTGATCATAGGGCCTTGGAGATCCTTGTCTCCGGTGTTCGCCCGGATACGAGGGAGCCTGCTTTGGTCTATGACTACGCTAGAATGGACCGACACAGGTTCCACAGGGTTCTTGCCGACAATCTGGGTGAATGTTCTCTGCCGGTGGACCGAAATGTCACATGCGAGGAGATCGATGCGTGCATTGATTCCCTGAGTGGGGCACTTCGTGATGCCATGGAGTCCTCCACACCAAGGGTACGCCCTAGGCGTGGTGACTCTCGGAGACTTTCCCCGGAGGTTGTGGAACTGTTCCGGACGAAGAAAAGGCTTAGGCGCGCTCTTCATAGGACCACGGATCCTTTCCGGTACGACTTGTATAGGATGGAGATCCGGGATTTGGACCGTATCTTGCGTGATGAGATACGACGGTACGATGAGGAGCGCCAAGCTCGTCATCTGGCGAGTGTAAGGGTGGACGATAGGGTTTACTCTAAGGTTAGGGCCGCTGCCGGCATTAAGAAAAGGGTTCCGATCCCTGATCTTGTCCGGGCGGACGGGTCTGTCGTCTCGGATGACCGTCTCAAGGCGGACATACTGGCGGATCATGTCCAGGGTGACGTGTCGGAGATGGCCGGGAGGGGACTTCCTATAGACGGGTTGGTCAGAGACGAGGTTTCGTCGCTGGTCGGCGGTGTCCCTCTGGTGGAATTTTCTGCGGCTCTGGCCGCTGATGGCTCCGCTGGAGGAGGCTCTGTGGACTGGCGCAGGGGCCGATTTGTTTCAGCCGACGCGGTGGGAGATGCCCTTCGGGCTAGGCGTAATCGTAGATCCTGCGGTTTGGACGGCGTTCCTGACATCGTCCTTAAGAGGACGGACAGGAGGGCCTGGGGTGTCATCGCGGTCCTATTTAATCATTGCCTTAATTTGGGTTATTTCCCGGCGTCTTGGAAGGAGGCCATTACGGTCCCCATCCTTAAGCCGGGGAAGGACCCATCCAGGGGCGATGCTTACAGACCGATCAGCTTGCTCCCTTCGTTGGGCAAGCTCTTTGAGTTTTTCATGCTTGAGGGCATCAGGGAAACTCTCGATGACAGGGCGATCCTGCCTGACTGCCAGTTCGGTTTCAGGCGGGGTCTCTCCACCTCCCATGCCCTGACTGTATTCGGGGACCATGTTTCTAGGGGGCTCAACCGGCGACACGTCACGATTGCCGTGAGCCTTGATTTCTCCAGGGCGTTTGATAGCGTATGGCATGATGCTATCATATACAAGATGAGGATCCTGGGTTTTGACACGAACCTCTGCCGATTGGTCAGAGATTTCCTTGGTGGCAGAACTTTCAGGATCCGGGTAGGCGAGACTTTGTCGGGTGGTAGAGACGTGCGAACCGGGGTACCCCAGGGGTCTCTCCTGGGCCCGATTTTGTACAACATCTTTGTGTCTGACATTCCGGAACCACCCGCTGGCGACCTGCTCCTTGCTTATGCCGATGACATTCTCATTGCGGCATCGGGACCAGACGCTGCGGTTGTGGATGCCAGAGTGAACCATTACTTGGAGGAGCTCTCTGTCTATTTTGACAGATGGAGGCTGAAGCTTAATGTTGACAAATGCGAGGGCATGATCTTCAAGGGTAAGAGGCGGAACTTGTACCCCCGTTCACGGGCGTACGAACCCGCTCTTGCCATTGGAGGTCAGGCCATCGCCACTCGCGACAGCATTAAGTATCTAGGCGTTGTCTTCCAGGAAAGGTTCACCTTTGTTAGACACATTGATTATCTGCTCAACAAGGTCAAAGGGGTCTTCTTCTCCTACCTGAGGGTCTTTAGAACCTCAGGGGGTCTCAGTAGGCGTGTGAAGCTGCTGATCTATAAACAGATCATCAGGCCTATCACCGCCTACGCCTTTCCGGTATGGTTCGACATCACGTCCAACCAAATGGAAAGGTTGAGGATCTGGGAGAGGAGGATCCTCGTCTCTTGTCTGGGCCTCAGACCTGCTATGGGCCCTGATGGGGTGATGCGACGGCCATCCTGTGAGATGGTCTACTCCATGGCAGGTCTTGAGAGGATCGATGTGTTCCTTGTCAGGTGCGCGTTGGGTTTCTTGGAGAAGGCGTCCACTGTGGACAATGGTTTGGTGAGGGGATGTCTTCAGGGCGGCATAAGTCCTGGACGTTTGTTGGAAGTGCCACACCGGCCGCCGGTGTGCCTTGCGGATTTGGAGGAACAGGGCCTGCTTTCTAGGGATGGCAGACTCCTGTTCTATAATAGGAGGTTCGGATCCACCGGAATTGAGGACCTGGTCTACAACACTGCCCAGTAGGCAGTCTTCTGCGGGGGCATTGGGCTCCTGAATGTGTATATAGTATATAATATTTAGTCTATAAGTGTCATTATTTTATCTTAGTTTATAAGTATTATTGGATATTAACTTTCCTTCCAGGTACTATGGTTAAAAGAATAAAGTAATAGTTATGTGATATGGCTGCGCCTCTGCACCTCTTTCGAATAGAGAATATATTTAGATAAGTAATAATATTTTACGCTAAATTTATACGTATATAGACAACATAACTTTAAGAATGTTCCTAATTGTCCTAACGATAAGTGTTTTGAAAATTAATAAATCAGCCAAAGGCGTCTAAAGGTTGAAACCATATTTTCAACCAATCAGCGTACACCAGTAGTGAGTGTATATTTACAAAGTGTTAAAGTGTGTTTAAAAAGAAAAATATAAGTGAAATCATGTCTGACGCCGCCGTTGTTGAAGCCACCGCATCTCCAGTCGCCGCTGTTGAGAAAAAGGCACCTAAGAAAGCCGCTGCCAAGGCAAAGAAACCCTCTGCTGCCCCAAGCCATCCACCAACCCAACAAATGGTCGATGCTGCCATCAAAACATTGAAAGAACGTGGTGGTTCCTCATTGCCTGCCATCAAGAAATACTTGGCCAGCACATACAAAGTTGATGCTGTAAAATTGGCCCCATTCATCAAGAAGTACTTGAAGAGCGCTGTTGCTAGTGGAAAATTGATCCAAACTAAAGGTAAGGGTGCCTCCGGTTCATTCAAATTGTCCCCATCTGCCTCGAAGGAACCTAAAGCAAAGAGCGCTGAAAAGAAGAAGAAGGTCCCAGCCGGTGATAAGAAAAAGAAGGCAGCAGCACCCAAAAAGGCAGCCGGTGAAAAGAAAGCCGCTGCAAAGAAGCCTTCCGCTGCTAAAAAGACCGCCGAGAAGAAGAAGACCGAAAAGGCCAAGGCTAAAACTGCCAAAAAGACAGGTACAGTTAAAGCTAAACCCGCAAAAACAGCCGCCAAAGCATCAGCCACTAAACCAAAGGCACCCAAGGCAAAAACCACCGCTGCCAAGCCCAAAAAGGCTGCCGCAGCAAAGAAGCCAGCTGCCAAGAAGACCGCCGCTAAGAAGTAATTTTTCCATGCAAAATTACTTATCATGTCAAAATGATTATTTTCGATATTCGAAAGCAGTATATCTAACAGCCCTTTTCAGGGCTACAAAAAAATTTTTAAAAAGAGACCAAATTTAACTCAAACAATTTTTTAATTACCTAATAAATACTATGTTAATTTTAAGGGAAAAGCTAATCACAGCCCTTTTCGTAGCTGTAAAACATCTGTTGAAATCTTTTAATACCATTGTTACCTAATATGGGAATACATTACCCTTTAAGGAAATTTAAGTAATCACATGTTAAATGGGATTTTTTCCGCAACTGGATTAACTGTTTCACTTAGGGTCATAAACCAAAGCAATTACTAAGAACTATGAAAATCAGTTAATGTTAAAGAAAATCTCATTTAGCATACCTAACCAATAAGAGAGTGGCGTACAATATTCCCTTCAAAAATCGCACTTAGCATACCTATTTCATTCTTTACGAGCATACCTACCCATAGATCTCGCGTACAAACGCATAAGTCCACATATACATCTCTACACCATTTCACGCTAACATACTAGTATACATCCCTAAAAAATTTAGTATCAACACACACGCTCACATATACTCGAACATCAATACAACGTTGCATACCGAGTGTTTGAGCATAAGAGCAATATGTGTTGATCATATTACTGTAGATGTAGATGGTGCTAAGCAAGGAGGGCAATATTAGAGTATGGGTAGTATACATATTTTATTTTAAAAAAGTAATAAGGGCAATGTGAGGGTGAGTGGTAGATATATTTTTTCTTTAAATTTGTAAATATAAATTAATTTTAGTTGAATAACGAATTAAGTCTCTTTTTTAATTTATTTTGTGGCCCTGAAAAGGGCCTTTGATGTTGTAGGGAAAATATTGTACGACGAAATAAGTATGCCATTTACTTGGAGCTGGTGTACTTAGTAACGGCTTTGGTACCTTCACTGACAGCGTGCTTAGCCAACTCACCGGGCAATAATAGACGGACGGCAGTTTGGATTTCCCGACTGGTGATGGTGGAACGCTTGTTGTAGTGAGCCAAACGGGAGGCTTCGGCGGCGATACGTTCAAAGATATCGTTGACGAAACTGTTCATGATGCTCATGGCCTTTGAGGAGATACCAGTATCGGGATGGACTTGCTTCAACACTTTGTAAATGTAGATAGCATAACTCTCCTTACGCTTGGTGCGTCTCTTGGTCTTGTCACCCTTAGTGATGTTCTTTTGGGCTTTGCCGGCCTTCTTTGCTGCTTTACCACTGGCTTTTGGAGGCATTTTCACTTGGTTTTTTTTTTAAGTCACACAAACACTTTTAACACTGTTCACGATTTTGTGTGTTTGATGGCTTACTCGGAATATTTAAACCATTTCATGCACAAGATATTCAGGTAGACGAAAACAGTCGCTATGTTTACGAAAACAACCCTCTAAAATTAGCTACACGTTGGATCCGAAAGTATAAATACTGCAGTTCATGCTGCGAACTAATATCATTTGTGTTTCAGTGCTAAGTGAAGTGAATTAAAAAAAAAAAAATAACTAAAAATGTCTGGTCGTGGTAAAGGTGGCAAAGTTAAGGGAAAGGCAAAGTCCCGTTCCAACCGTGCTGGTCTTCAATTCCCCGTCGGTCGTATCCATCGTTTGTTGCGCAAAGGCAACTATGCTGAACGTGTTGGTGCCGGAGCTCCAGTTTACTTGGCTGCTGTCATGGAGTATTTGGCCGCTGAAGTTCTTGAATTGGCTGGCAACGCTGCTCGTGACAACAAGAAGACAAGAATTATCCCCCGTCACTTGCAATTGGCTATCCGTAATGACGAAGAATTGAACAAATTGCTGTCCGGTGTCACCATTGCTCAAGGTGGTGTATTGCCAAACATCCAAGCTGTTCTCTTGCCCAAGAAGACCGAAAAGAAGGCTTAAATTATCTACGAGCATCAAAGAAAAAATGTAAATACAGGCCATCGTATAAATCAACAACAATCCGTCCTTTTCAGGACGACAAAAATTTTTTTAAAAGAGAAAAAACTATATCAAACCTTATTTTATCAAGAAAATTTACTTAAAAAATAGTTTTAAATAATAAATAAAATTTTAATTGTAGTTAAATTTAAAAAATATTTTTTGGTCGATTTTTTTTTCAGTGGATTTGGTAATTTGCTAGCAATTTCGTTATTCGAAATTTCCTTAAACAATCCTGTTTTAGGTGTAAATACAAAAAAAATCTGCCATCTATTGTTTATAGGTAAACATTTTCAAATATGTTTACATCTTATCGACTATTGCAGGTCTTTTAATATACATGTCATAATTATCAGTTATCAATTATCATGCATCAACATTTCGCCTTTTTGCATACATTAACATAATAAGAATTTAGTTTTATCGACCCTACTCAAGATTATCGGCATTTAATAGGATCAATGTTACCATTAGGGTACTGTAAAAACTATTTATTTTACATTTGAATATCACATGGTAATCATTGTTCATTTTCTGATGCTAAGAAAAATTGGCATATGTAATAACAAAACATCGAAACGAAGTATCTACGATCGTCCCTCTTCGTACATTTGTGACAAAGTTAGCAGCTCCAAGCAAAGGAAACATTTAATGGTAGTATATGCGTGCATTTTGGTATCTGTGTGTATGTATGCTTTTTAGTGTTGTATACCATCGTTTCATCGTATTGTTCTAATGGCGTCGGTTTTAGTTTCGTCATGTATGTATGTATATTATAGAAGCTACATTTTGGCCGACGGCAAATTGAAAAATGGTAATATTTATTTTCAAATAAATTTTATGTATTTTTTTTTTTTGTAAAAATTTATAACAAGAAATATCTCTTTTTAAATATGTTTTGTGGTCCTGAAAAGGACCGATTGTTTTAGTTTTAAAGTTTTTAAAATTTTCTCCAAAATAGCGTCAAGATAATGTTTAACCGCCGAAACCGTACAAAGTGCGGCCTTGTCTCTTCAAAGCGTAGACGACATCCATAGCGGTGACGGTTTTACGCTTAGCGTGTTCAGTGTAGGTGACAGCATCACGAATAACGTTTTCCAAAAACACCTTCAGGACACCACGGGTTTCTTCGTAAATCAATCCAGAGATACGCTTTACACCGCCACGACGAGCCAAACGTCTGATTGCAGGCTTGGTGATACCTTGGATGTTATCACGCAACACTTTACGATGACGTTTAGCGCCACCTTTTCCCAAGCCTTTGCCACCTTTACCACGACCAGTCATTTTTTCACTTTTTAAATTAAATTCACTTCACAAGTTATGCACAAGAACTAATACTTACCATGCTGCGATACCTCATATTTATACAAAATCCGCTCTGAATTTACTACATACACATACGCTTCGATCTATCTTCGGGGTTGTTCGTATACACTTCGTGTGTACAGATACAAATGTTGAAGCATATACGCAGCACACACCCTTATTGGAAACTGTAGCCCGCCAAATTTTTTCTATAAATATCGGGAATCGCTCCGTAAGGCAACAACACAATTCATTGTTAAGCTCTTGTGCAGTGAAGATCAATTTGCGGATAGTTTCAAGTGTTTAATAACAAATTTTAATCTCAGCCTTGTGTTTGATGACAAATTTTAATCTCAACCAGTGATCTTTTGATTGGTTAAGTGCTATTGGTGAGAAGCGCATAGTAAGCGCAGAACACTTTGACAAATTTGATAAGTCACTCGAACTTTTGAGAAGTGATAGTAGTCTTTAAAATTGTGTTACCTCATTCAAATTTATGAGAAGTGATAGTAGTCACCATTGAAAACTTTTATTAAGTACAAACATTGAGAATCACATAGTAGTTAGTGATTTGTGAAACATCACTTGAAATTTTGAGAAGTGATAGTAGTCACTTGCCTCGATTGATACGTACCAGTGGAGAAGCAGAGAGACCACAGAAACGATACCGGCGCACATTTCTCATGTGCGCCATTAGAGACTGGCAATCAGGCCACAAATAGTTCTGACCGTCATCATGAACTAATGGCTGGTGAGAATTACTACAGTATACTTACTGAGCATGCACAGGGCACTGCTCAAAATCAGAATAATAAGACAGCTTCAGGTCCTAAAGGAGCCAATATGAAAACAAACGATACATGTACGTCTGATGGGGGTCTCTCCACCAATGAGATCCTGAAACGCAAGCGTAAGAAGAAGAAGAAGAGTGGCAGCGGAAGTGGAAGTGATTCCCAATATGAGGATTTCCGCATTGAATTGATTACGTCTCAATTTATGGAGACAATTGAGAAACTACAGGAGGAGAAAAATCAACTTGCTAAGGAAGTGACCGAATTACGCTTACTTATGCAGGCCAATGTTAATACTTGTATGGCATCATCGACTGTTGCCAATGATGGCCAAGGTCATATACATGGCACCATGAATAATGGAAGCAGCTCAAACAATGGCGATGACATGGAGGTCGTCAACGAAGCTGCCGCCCTAAATAAAGATATATTGTCGGTCAAAGCAGCCGAAAGCTTTGACACTGCGAAGATGATTCCTAAGAAGACTGTGGTACCACAGAAAGAAGTATGGGTGAAGGCATCCGAAAACGATAAACCAACCATGGGAACCAACAAGGGTGCTATCAAGAAGGCAACTATTCCAGTCAAATTACCCGAGAGAAGGATGACTGATGATGACAACAGAGTGGCGCAGGCAAGCAGTGGCGAACCAAGTGCGCAGATGAATACACGTGGTAAAGGTAAGTCCAGCCCACCTGTTATTAGGGTATATGGAGGCAATCCTAAGGAGATGATTGATGGTTTGACTAGGCATCTAGGACACTCCTTGTTTAGTATTAAGTTAGTGAACAGGAACTTAGTTGGCTTGTATCTGAGCAAGATGGAGGATCACGTTAAGACCAAGGATTTCTTGACGGAGCTAGGTTTGAACTTTTTTACCTTTACACCAAGGGAATTGAGGCCTTTCTCCCTTATGATACGGGGCTTGTCTAGTACGTATGACATTGAGGACCTTCGGCAGTTTCTGGAGGGCTGTGGACTTGAATTGGACGTCTTGAAGATTATTAAGTTGGAAAGGGATCGCTGGATCGTCCAATTGGGGAATGGGTCTGACGTCGCCGGCTTTAAGAGACTGCAGTATATACTACATTGTCGGGTTAACGTGAAGAGGCATAAGTCGGGTGGCCTGACGCAATGCAGAAATTGCCAGCGGTTTGGGCATATATCGACGAATTGCAAGATGGTATTCCGTTGCGTTAAGTGTGGAGGCTCGCATGGGCCAGACAATTGCAGCATTCCTGAGAGGGATCTGAACACGATGGAGAATGTGGTGACTGAGCCGTCTACGGGTCGTATTGTTAAGACTATTGGCGTCCCTGTCCACTGTGTCAATTGTAGGACTGATGGACATGTGGCCAGTTCCAAGGAATGTCCAAAACGGTTAGAACTGCTTCAGAAGAGAACCGCCAGGAGAGCACCGGGACGCAGGACGACGATTGTTGCTCCTCCCCCTCCTCCCATTGATGGCAGAGGTGGGTCGTTTGCTGATATGGCCCGTGGAGTACGTATGGGATCTTCAGCGGATACTGCTCGAGCTGCTCCCTCTGGCGGCATTGACAGGGCACTGGACCACTTTGACGGTGAATGTAGGCGTCTCCTTGGTGGTGATTTAATGACCTGCATCAGGAAAATTGGGGCATATGCTGACACATATCGACAACTTAGGAACGATGATGAGAGGACCCGTGCGCTCTATGGGCTATTGTTATCCATGCGCCTTGATGTCCGGATTTAAGACTATTTTTATAAATGTGAATTTTATAGTGTCTCGCCAAAAGAGACACTATCTCAAGATGTTTATGGATCGACATAAACCGGATGTTTTGATGATGGCGGAACATGGACTTTCGAGTAGACATGTGTTTGAGATTGATGGCTACAATTGCTTCAGACGGGACAGGACTAATGGCAGGAGGGGCGGAGGTACTGCGATATTGGTGAGATCGAATATGATGGCTGAGGGATGTGAATGCAATCTAGACGGGATTGAGTGTACGGTCGTCAAGGTGAGGATTTCTGGGGGATATACGTATTTTGTCTCTCTGTATAATAGACCAACTGACATCTTGCCTAGTGGGGCACTGGATGGGCTTGCAGATCTTATAGGTCCTGCCGAGGCGGTGATAGGCGGTGACCTGAACGCTAAGCATGTTGACTGGGGTGGAGACGATATTAATAGGAACGGCCGCATACTTCACGAGTGGTTGAGGATGACTCCCACTATTTCACTCCTAAGGACTGAGGGGCCAACAAGAGTTACTGCATCGACAAGGTCTTTCATTGACGTGTTCATGAAGACGAGTGGACTGCGACTTGCGGACTCGGCCCGGGACTACAGGGGCCTAGAGACGCTTGATTTTGACTCGGATCATAGAGCAGTGCTCTTGGAGACAACCGATATTGATATTGAGGAGTGCCGGCCAAAGGAGATTTTTGATTTTGGTAGTTTAAGGATCCGAGCCCTGAATGATACACTAACCGAGGGCCTCCGCGAGTATGAGTTGCCTACGACAAGGATTGTCACGAAGGACGAAGTGGACAGGGCGATTGAAGGAATGGATACGGCTTTCTCCGAGGCAATGAATAGTAGTATGAAGAGAATTAGGCCATATAAAGGGACCTTGAGAAGCCTGCCTGAGGACATTGTGAACCTCATAAACAGAAAAAAGACCCTACGAAGAAGGAGACATAGAATCATAGATCAACAGGAAGCCTCGACCCTCGGTGCTATTATAAAGAATCTGGGGAATATTATCGCTCAGCGCATCGCTCGCTTTGAAGAAGAGAGTTATATTCGGATGTTGGAGGGTATAAAACCTAACAATGAAATGTTCAGGAAACTCAAGAGCATTAGTGGCGCTAGAAGACGTAACAGGATCAAGAATCTAATTGAGGAGAGCGGTAACCAGGTTACGACTGATGAAGGAAAGGCGAATGTTATAGCTGACGAATTTGCCAAGGCTCAAAACGCTGCAACACCCCAGATGTCGAACAGGATTCCTGAATTTACATCGAGAACCTATGCTCCTAAAATGGACTTCAATGAAAGGAATATGGCTGATGCTTCGGTTACCACGGAGGGTCCATTCCGTTTGATTAAACCTGCGGAGATTGGAGCTGTCCTCCAGAGAATGAATAATAAGAAGAGCTCTGGAGAGGACGGCGTGCCGAATTATATACTCCGCAGGACGGATGCGAGAACATGGCGATTCCTGGCAATAACTTTTAATCATTGCCTTAATTTAGGATATTTCCCCGCGAAATGGAAGACTGCGAAAGTGGTCCCAATCTTGAAGCCAGGCAAGGATCCTACGTCACCCGCTGGATATAGGCCCATATCCCTGTTGTCATCAGTTTCTAAATTGTTTGAGATTTTTATTCTTCAGTCAATCAATGATCATGTCGAGGAGTCCCAGGTGCTACGGGAGTTCCAGTTTGGATTCAGGCGATCAACATCTACAACGCATGCACTAATGACCCTGACGAATAGGGTCACAGAGGGAATGAATGACAGGAGTGTAACGATAGCAGCGAGCCTCGATTTTGCTAAGGCCTTTGACACAGTCTGGCATGAGGGCCTGGTTCATAAGATGAGGGGATATGGCTTTGATGGCTTCATCATTGACATGGTGGAAGACTACCTCAAGGGGAGGTCGTTCAGGGTGATGGTGGCTGAATCTAGGTCAGCCTTGAGGAGTGTCAGAGCCGGGGTGCCGCAGGGATCTGTGCTTGGGCCGGTCCTGTACAATCTCTATTTGGCCGATATACCGCAGCCGACTGCAGGTGAGCTGCTTCTGATATATGCGGATGACATCTTGGTGGCATCTACTCATGCTAGGGCAAAAAGGGCTGCCCGGAATCTTGAGGAGTATCTTGAGGTCCTTCAGCGATATTTCACCGAGTGGCGATTGTGTCTAAATATTTCTAAATGCAGGACTATGGTATTCAGGGGGAGGAAGCGGAATCTCTATAGGAATGCCAGGTCCTATGTCCCCAACATCAGGATTGGGAATGAAGCCATCACGAACTATGGGTCGTTGAGGTACTTGGGCGTCACCTTTCAGGAAGACATGGCCTTCACTAGACATGTTGATCGACTATTGGAGAGGGCAAAGAATGCATTCCATGCATACGCTGGTATGATGAAGAAGACAAGTGGATTGAGCAGGAAGGTAAAGCTCTGTATATACAGGCAGGTGGTCAGACCAACAATGACATATGCATTCCCAGTGTGGAGCTCAATTTCATCGTGCCAAATGGAACGGATAAGGGTCTTTGAGAGGAAGATGCTTCGGTACTCACTGGGCCTTAGGAAGATGATGACGCCGCAAGGACAATTTAGGTCGCCCGCTAACAGGAGGGTATATGGGGCTGCAGGAATACCCAGGATCGACGCATTCATGGTCGGCATGGCCGTCAAGCACATCGATGGATACGCCACACACCCGAATGGGATGGTTCGCGACTCCCTTCCAACACGTCGACGATTCGACAGCCTTAAGACTGCTGGAGGAATCCTCCCTCCCACATGCCTTCTGCATATGGTTGAGGATGGTATGATGTACGACTCGAATGGTCGTCTTATGTACTACCACAGGAGATATGGGAGACAGGACTTTGACGACCCTGTGTATTGTCTTGATCAATAGTAGCCTGCGGGCTATAAGGTGATTGTAAATATGTAAATAGTCTATTGGATTGGATTTATTTTATTTTATTTTGTTCTGATTGATTTATTTTGTTTATTTCTGTATATTATTTGTATATTTTGCTTTTATTTTATTTTGTTTTTTGTAAATAGTTAATTTTTGTTCCTTTGCATTGGATTACACATTTTATTTAGTTGATGTTATTAGTTTTAATTAGTTGTAGTTAGCTTGTTAATTAGATTTAGTTTATGGTTAAGGATAGATCCCGATTTTTCCTTTTATTCGGGGGTACAGGACTTTTAATGGATTGCTTCCACAGATATTTAATAAGATATGAATGGGCTGGACTCGATCAGGTCATTATTGGAGAAGAAATGTATATCTCTAGAGAATATTATTTAATAGTTAGAGCATATGAACGCATAGTTATAAGAGAATCTTGTAAACGTAAACATAAGTGAATATGGAAATAAATAAATATCATGGTAAGTACGTAAGGCAACTATTACAGTGTTAACAGTGTTTGTGTGCATATCGTGAAGTGAACTAAAAACCTCTAGTGAAAAATGGCTCGTACTAAGCAAACTGCCCGTAAATCTACTGGTGGCAAAGCCCCTCGTAAGCAATTGGCTACCAAAGCTGCTCGTAAGAGCGCACCAGCCACCGGTGGTGTTAAGAAGCCACATCGTTTCCGCCCTGGTACCGTTGCTTTGCGTGAAATCCGTCGCTACCAGAAGAGTACTGAGTTGTTGATCCGCAAATTGCCTTTCCAACGTTTGGTTCGTGAAATTGCCCAAGATTTCAAGACTGACTTGCGTTTCCAGAGCTCTGCTGTCATGGCCTTGCAAGAAGCTAGCGAAGCCTACTTGGTCGGTCTCTTCGAAGATACCAACTTGTGTGCCATCCATGCCAAGCGTGTCACCATCATGCCCAAGGATATCCAATTGGCCAGACGTATTCGTGGAGAACGTGCTTAAATTATTGACATTTTAAAAGCCAACTTTTTTTTACAAAAACAATCGGTCCTTTTCAGGACCACAATATTTTTATAAAAAAGAGAAAAAAATTTATTCAAAACTTACACCTTTTTATTTTTATTAAAATAAATAAATATAGTCTTTTTTTGGGGATGGAAAAATACACTATTTATATTAAAAAAAATTTTTTCTTTTCTATGCGTTTTACTTTTGGTAATATTGGGTTTCAAAACATGGAGCGAAATCAAAAACTTTTTTTTAAAAAAAAATTATTTAATTTACTTTTTATGTTAAATTGAAAATTTTTATTTTCTATTAGCAACAGTATATTTGCTGTTATTCTTTTTGCAAAATTTGATTTTTCGTAGTAGCTACATAACAAGAATGAATGAAGATAAAAACAGCCAGGCCAATACATTCGAGAGAATTTTAACCTTAAATAGATAATTTAGATACATTGAATATACATTTTTTATGTATTTTTTATTATTTTTAAACAAATGATATTTTTTGCTATTCTAAAAACTGTTTTAAAAAGAATAAAATAGTATTTTAATATTTTAAATTATTAAAGGGAAATAGATTTCGTTCGGTATGCAACTGTTCTACATTTGCTTGCTTAGACAAGGGCATTTTTCAATTTGTGTTTAATTTCCAAAAAAAAATTATATATTTTTTTAAATTTGTGATTGCAACAATACATTGTTTAGAATTTACATTTTTAAATTTTTTATTTAGTTTCAAGTCCACTTTATATAGAAAAAAATATTTTATAATAAATGCAATAGAGCTCACCGCACATTTTGCATAGCCAACGACGTTGGTATAACATAGCATCGTAATATTTTAGACTTTTCGTAACAAATGTACACTTTTTATAAATTATGTAACATTTTAATAGAAATCTATCATTTCTATAATATTTTATGATAAAATTTTCCTAAAACATTTTTACATTAGAGCTTTCAAATTAATTTGCAGAAAAACTTTTATTCATGGAAAATACGCCAATATGGTGAATTCAACTGTCATAGACTACATAATAAAATCGATTATTTCACTATGAAAATCATCCAAATTTTCACTTTTTTTTACACTTCTTTCAAGAAAACATATCAAGATTCCATACTAAATTTTTATAAAAACCAATTTTCAATAAAAATTGGAAAATTTTTATAATTTAGTTACAATTTTATCATAACATTTTTATAAACTTTCAACTCAAACCCTTATAACTCGGTAACGCTTAAAGATAATTAACTCGGATTTTCTTTAATGATTAGCTGGATATCTCTACTAGAAGAATTGTATAAAAAATAAAAAGAAATTGTTACTATCTCATCGTAAAATGAATAATTCTGTGAAAACTTTTGTAAAAATTTTTATTCGCTTCCACACAACGTTTCGCAAAATTTCGTAGTTGACTACTATGTACTTCTCATAATTTCGATGTACCCAGCCATCACTAGTCTAAAGGTTGAAACCATATTTTCAACCAATCAGCGTACACCAGTAGTGAGTGTATATTTACAAAGTGTTAAAGTGTGTTTAAAAAGAAAAATATAAGTGAAATCATGTCTGACGCCGCCGTTGTTGAAGCCACCGCATCTCCAGTCGCCGCTGTTGAGAAAAAGGCACCTAAGAAAGCCGCTGCCAAGGCAAAGAAACCCTCTGCTGCCCCAAGCCATCCACCAACCCAACAAATGGTCGATGCTGCCATCAAAACATTGAAAGAACGTGGTGGTTCCTCATTGCCTGCCATCAAGAAATACTTGGCCAGCACATACAAAGTTGATGCTGTAAAATTGGCCCCATTCATCAAGAAGTACTTGAAGAGCGCTGTTGCTAGTGGAAAATTGATCCAAACTAAAGGTAAGGGTGCCTCCGGTTCATTCAAATTGTCCCCATCTGCCTCGAAGGAACCTAAAGCAAAGAGCGCTGAAAAGAAGAAGAAGGTCCCAGCCGGTGATAAGAAAAAGAAGGCAGCAGCACCCAAAAAGGCAGCCGGTGAAAAGAAAGCCGCTGCAAAGAAGCCTTCCGCTGCTAAAAAGACCGCCGAGAAGAAGAAGACCGAAAAGGCCAAGGCTAAAACTGCCAAAAAGACAGGTACAGTTAAAGCTAAACCCGCAAAAACAGCCGCCAAAGCATCAGCCACTAAACCAAAGGCACCCAAGGCAAAAACCACCGCTGCCAAGCCCAAAAAGGCTGCCGCAGCAAAGAAGCCAGCTGCCAAGAAGACCGCCGCTAAGAAGTAATTTTTCCATGCAAAATTACTTATCATGTCAAAATGATTATTTTCGATATTCGAAAGCAGTATATCTAACAGCCCTTTTCAGGGCTACAAAAAAATTTTTAAAAAGAGACCAAATTTAACTCAAACAATTTTTTAATTACCTAATAAATACTATGTTAATTTTAAGGGAAAAGCTAATCACAGCCCTTTTCGTAGCTGTAAAACATCTGTTGAAATCTTTTAATACCATTGTTACCTAATATGGGAATACATTACCCTTTAAGGAAATTTAAGTAATCACATGTTAAATGGGATTTTTTCCGCAACTGGATTAACTGTTTCACTTAGGGTCATAAACCAAAGCAATTACTAAGAATTATGAAAATCACTTAATGTTAAAGAAAATCTCATTTAGCATACCTAACCAATAAGAGAGTGGCGTACAATATTCCCTTCAAAAATCGCACTTAGCATACCTATTTCATTCTTTACGAGCATACCTACCCATAGATCTCGCGTACAAACGCATAAGTCCACATATACATCTCTACACCATTTCACGCTAACATACTAGTATACATCCCTAAAAAATTTAGTATCAACACACACGCTCACATATACTCGAACATCAATACAACGTTGCATACCGAGTGTTTGAGCATAAGAGCAATATGTGTTGATCATATTACTGTAGATGTAGATGGTGCTAAGCAAGGAGGGCAATATTAGAGTATGGGTAGTATACATATTTTATTTTAAAAAAGTAATAAGGGCAATGTGAGGGTGAGTGGTAGATATATTTTTTCTTTAAATTTGTAAATATAAATTAATTTTAGTTGAATAACGAATTAAGTCTCTTTTTTAATTTATTTTGTGGCCCTGAAAAGGGCCTTTGATGTTGTAGGGAAAATATTGTACGACGAAATAAGTATGCCATTTACTTGGAGCTGGTGTACTTAGTAACGGCTTTGGTACCTTCACTGACAGCGTGCTTAGCCAACTCACCGGGCAATAATAGACGGACGGCAGTTTGGATTTCCCGACTGGTGATGGTGGAACGCTTGTTGTAGTGAGCCAAACGGGAGGCTTCGGCGGCGATACGTTCAAAGATATCGTTGACGAAACTGTTCATGATGCTCATGGCCTTTGAGGAGATACCAGTATCGGGATGGACTTGCTTCAACACTTTGTAAATGTAGATAGCATAACTCTCCTTACGCTTGGTGCGTCTCTTGGTCTTGTCACCCTTAGTGATGTTCTTTTGGGCTTTGCCGGCCTTCTTTGCTGCTTTACCACTGGCTTTTGGAGGCATTTTCACTTGGTTTTTTTTTTAAGTCACACAAACACTTTTAACACTGTTCACGATTTTGTGTGTTTGATGGCTTACTCGGAATATTTAAACCATTTCATGCACAAGATATTCAGGTAGACGAAAACAGTCGCTATGTTTACGAAAACAACCCTCTAAAATTAGCTACACGTTGGATCCGAAAGTATAAATACTGCAGTTCATGCTGCGAACTAATATCATTTGTGTTTCAGTGCTAAGTGAAGTGAATTAAAAAAAAAAATAACTAAAAATGTCTGGTCGTGGTAAAGGTGGCAAAGTTAAGGGAAAGGCAAAGTCCCGTTCCAACCGTGCTGGTCTTCAATTCCCCGTCGGTCGTATCCATCGTTTGTTGCGCAAAGGCAACTATGCTGAACGTGTTGGTGCCGGAGCTCCAGTTTACTTGGCTGCTGTCATGGAGTATTTGGCCGCTGAAGTTCTTGAATTGGCTGGCAACGCTGCTCGTGACAACAAGAAGACAAGAATTATCCCCCGTCACTTGCAATTGGCTATCCGTAATGACGAAGAATTGAACAAATTGCTGTCCGGTGTCACCATTGCTCAAGGTGGTGTATTGCCAAACATCCAAGCTGTTCTCTTGCCCAAGAAGACCGAAAAGAAGGCTTAAATTATCTACGAGCATCAAAGAAAAAATGTAAATACAGGCCATCGTATAAATCAACAACAATCCGTCCTTTTCAGGACGACAAAAATTTTTTTAAAAGAGAAAAAACTATATCAAACCTTATTTTATCAAGAAAATTTACTTAAAAAATAGTTTTAAATAATAAATAAAATTTTAATTGTAGTTAAATTTAAAAAATATTTTTTGGTCGATTTTTTTTTTCAGTGGATTTGGTAATTTGCTAGCAATTTCGTTATTCGAAATTTCCTTAAACAATCCTGTTTTAGGCGTAAATACAAAAAAATCTGCCATCTATTGTTTATAGGTAAACATTTTCAAATATGTTTACATCTTATCGACTATTGCAGGTCTTTTAATATACATGTCATAATTATCAGTTATCAATTATCATGCATCAACATTTCGCCTATTTGCATACATTAACATAATAAGAATTTAGTTTTATCGACCCTACTCAAGATTATCGGCATTTAATAGGATCAATGTTACCATTAGGGTACTGTAAAAACTATTTATTTTACATTTGAATATCACATGGTAATCATTGTTCATTTTCTGATGCTGAAAAAAATTGGCATATGTAATAACAAAACATCGAAACGAAGTATCTACGATCGTCCCTCTTCGTACATTTGTGACAAAGTTAGCAGCTCCAAGCAAAGGAAACATTTAATGGTAGTATATGCGTGCATTTTGGTATCTGTGTGTATGTATGCTTTTTAGTGTTGTATACCATCGTTTCATCGTATTGTTCTAATGGCGTCGGTTTTAGTTTCGTCATGTATGTATGTATATTATAGAAGCTACATTTTGGCCGACGGCAAATTGAAAAATGGTAATATTTATTTTCAAATAAATTTTATGTATTTTTTTTTAGTAAAAATTTATAACAAGATATATCTCTTTTTAAATATGTTTTGTGGTCCTGAAAAGGACCGATTGTTTTAGTTTTAAAGTTCTTAAAATTTTCTCCAAAATAGCGTCAAGATAATGTTTAACCGCCGAAACCGTACAAAGTGCGGCCTTGTCTCTTCAAAGCGTAGACGACATCCATAGCGGTGACGGTTTTACGCTTAGCGTGTTCAGTGTAGGTGACAGCATCACGAATAACGTTTTCCAAAAACACCTTCAGGACACCACGGGTTTCTTCGTAAATCAATCCAGAGATACGCTTTACACCGCCACGACGAGCCAAACGTCTGATTGCAGGCTTGGTGATACCTTGGATGTTATCACGCAACACTTTACGATGACGTTTAGCGCCACCTTTTCCCAAGCCTTTGCCACCTTTACCACGACCAGTCATTTTTTCACTTTTTAAATTAAATTCACTTCACAAGTTATGCACAAGAACTAATACTTACCATGCTGCGATACCTCATATTTATACAAAATCCGCTCTGAATTTACTACATACACATACGCTTCGATCTATCTTCGGGGTTGTTCGTATACACTTCGTGTGTACAGATACAAATGTTGAAGCATATACGCAGCACACACCCTTATTGGAAACTGTAGCCCGCCAAATTTTTTCTATAAATATCGGGAATCGCTCCGTAAGGCAACTATTACAGTGTTAACAGTGTTTGTGTGCATATCGTGAAGTGAACTAAAAACCTCTAGTGAAAAATGGCTCGTACTAAGCAAACTGCCCGTAAATCTACTGGTGGCAAAGCCCCTCGTAAGCAATTGGCTACCAAAGCTGCTCGTAAGAGCGCACCAGCCACCGGTGGTGTTAAGAAGCCACATCGTTTCCGCCCTGGTACCGTTGCTTTGCGTGAAATCCGTCGCTACCAGAAGAGTACTGAGTTGTTGATCCGCAAATTGCCTTTCCAACGTTTGGTTCGTGAAATTGCCCAAGATTTCAAGACTGACTTGCGTTTCCAGAGCTCTGCTGTCATGGCCTTGCAAGAAGCTAGCGAAGCCTACTTGGTCGGTCTCTTCGAAGATACCAACTTGTGTGCCATCCATGCCAAGCGTGTCACCATCATGCCCAAGGATATCCAATTGGCCAGACGTATTCGTGGAGAACGTGCTTAAATTATTGACATTTTAAAAGCCAACTTTTTTTTACAAAAACAATCGGTCCTTTTCAGGACCACAATATTTTTATAAAAAAGAGAAAAAAATTTATTCAAAACTTACACCTTTTTATTTTTATTAAAATAAATAAATATAGTCTTTTTTTGGGGATGGAAAAATACACTATTTATATTAAAAAAAATTTTTTCTTTTCTATGCGTTTTACTTTTGGTAATATTGGGTTTCAAAACATGGAGCGAAATCAAAAACTTTTTTTTAAAAAAAAATTATTTAATTTACTTTTTATGTTAAATTGAAAATTTTTATTTTCTATTAGCAACAGTATATTTGCTGTTATTCTTTTTGCAAAATTTGATTTTTCGTAGTAGCTACATAACAAGAATGAATGAAGATAAAAACAGCCAGGCCAATACATTCGAGAGAATTTTAACCTTAAATAGATAATTTAGATACATTGAATATACATTTTTTATGTATTTTTTATTATTTTTAAACAAATGATATTTTTTGCTATTCTAAAAACTGTTTTAAAAAGAATAAAATAGTATTTTAATATTTTAAATTATTAAAGGGAAATAGATTTCGTTCGGTATGCAACTGTTCTACATTTGCTTGCTTAGACAAGGGCATTTTTCAATTTGTGTTTAATTTCCAAAAAAAAATTATATATTTTTTTAAATTTGTGATTGCAACAATACATTGTTTAGAATTTACATTTTTAAATTTTTTATTTAGTTTCAAGTCCACTTTATATAGAAAAAAATATTTTATAATAAATGCAATAGAGCTCACCGCACATTTTGCATAGCCAACGACGTTGGTATAACATAGCATCGTAATATTTTAGACTTTTCGTAACAAATGTACACTTTTTATAAATTATGTAACATTTTAATAGAAATCTATCATTTCTATAATATTTTATGATAAAATTTTCCTAAAACATTTTTACATTAGAGCTTTCAAATTAATTTGCAGAAAAACTTTTATTCATGGAAAATACGCCAATATGGTGAATTCAACTGTCATAGACTACATAATAAAATCGATTATTTCACTATGAAAATCATCCAAATTTTCACTTTTTTTTACACTTCTTTCAAGAAAACATATCAAGATTCCATACTAAATTTTTATAAAAACCAATTTTCAATAAAAATTGGAAAATTTTTATAATTTAGTTACAATTTTATCATAACATTTTTATAAACTTTCAACTCAAACCCTTATAACTCGGTAACGCTTAAAGATAATTAACTCGGATTTTCTTTAATGATTAGCTGGATATCTCTACTAGAAGAATTGTATAAAAAATAAAAAGAAATTGTTACTATCTCATCGTAAAATGAATAATTCTGTGAAAACTTTTGTAAAAATTTTTATTCGCTTCCACACAACGTTTCGCAAAATTTCGTAGTTGACTACTATGTACTTCTCATAATTTCGATGTACCCAGCCATCACTAGTCTAAAGGTTGAAACCATATTTTCAACCAATCAGCGTACACCAGTAGTGAGTGTATATTTACAAAGTGTTAAAGTGTGTTTAAAAAGAAAAATATAAGTGAAGTTATACCTGCCAGCGGCTTTTCGTTATTCACGTGCCGAGGGCAGGTAACATCGATTCATCTTTGGCCTGGCGTAGCCTGGATGCAGCGGAAGAAAAGAGTCAAGGCATCAACCCTTTGCCAAGACTACAACAACAACAACAGCAAGCCACGGTAATAACATCGCTATTAGGTTTTACCGTGGGCTTTCCCAACGATTAGCGAATTGGATACCTGCGGTCAGTTTGGCAGCCGTCAACAACAACAGCAGATATCGTGACTGAGTGCGCAAAGCCTATGGTGCCATGTCAGTTCGAAGGAAAATTACCTCCGATGAAGATTCCGACGGACCGTCGAAGAGCGCGCCAGATAAAAAAGCAACGACAATGCTGGACGTCGTTACTATCAATAGGACCGAATACCAGTCCCTGGTAGATTTGGTCGAAAGTCAGCGCCAAGAGCAACAACGTCTATTGGCGCTTGTTAAAGAGCTTGGCCACCAAGTCCAAGAGCTCGGGAACAAGGAGTTCAGCTATAAACGCTTGCTGGGCTCCTTGCAGAAACAGCTGGCAGAGGTCAAGGGACCTAATGCCAACAATGGCACAATGGATGCCATGGATATGGAGCCTGCTGACACACCGCCAGTGCAGCAGCCCGTGGTCATAAAGCCGATGCCCGGGAAGATCAATGTTGTGAGTGCAGCGCCGGCCTCACACGTGGTGGTACCGAAGAAGCCGGCCAAGACGATATTGAGCGATGGACCTCCTGGCACCCCAGCTGTGGCAGCACCATCAACAACTGCAGTTCCATCAACATCATCAGCTGCAGCATCATCGTTTAAAACAACAATGGCAGATGACCTGCCATCTACATCAGCAGCAGCAGCAGCAAAGGCCGCATCTACTGTGGATAAGAAGATTGCTACCCAACCGGATGGCAAGACGAAGAAAAAAACAAAGAGGGCAAGGGCAAGGGTTGTGGCCGTTTACTCGGGCAATCGGTCCATTCCCCTCAAATCAGCATCAGCATCTGCACCAGCCCCACCTACCCCACCCGCTCCAACGGATCAGAGACCAGGTAAGTCCTCAATTCCGGTGATCTCGGTGGTAGGGGTGAATGTCAAGGGGTTCGCAGATGACGTTAGGGCCTTGCTGGGACACGACAAGTATACGTTGTCGCTGGTTGGCAGGAATGGGGTGAACCTTCGGATCTTGTCCATGGACGAGCATGCGAAGGTTCTCTCCATGATTAGGGAAAAGGGGATCGCTTCGTTCACCTACTCTCCCAAGGGACAGACCGCACGCTCCGTCGTGCTCGAGGGTCTGTCGTCGTCTTATGATGAGGAAGATGTCCGGGCTGGGCTACGTGGTCTGCCACTAAGCCTGGACATCAGACGAGTTGTGAGGTTAGGGGGGAATAAGTGGCTTATCCACTTGGCCAGAGGACCCGACGTTGACGGACTCTTCGAGGTTAGAAGATTTCTCAGCTGTAGGGTCTTGTTTAGGAAGGACGTGAAGGTCGGGGTCTCGCAGTGTTTCAACTGCCAGAGGTTCGGCCATGTTTCCACCAACTGCGGCATGCCATTCCGGTGCGTCAAATGTGGTGGCGAACATGGCCAACCGTGCTGGTCTTCAATTCCCCGTCGGTCGTATCCATCGTTTGTTGCGCAAAGGCAACTATGCTGAACGTGTTGGTGCCGGAGCTCCAGTTTACTTGGCTGCTGTCATGGAGTATTTGGCCGCTGAAGTTCTTGAATTGGCTGGCAACGCTGCTCGTGACAACAAGAAGACAAGAATTATCCCCCGTCACTTGCAATTGGCTATCCGTAATGACGAAGAATTGAACAAATTGCTGTCCGGTGTCACCATTGCTCAAGGTGGTGTATTGCCAAACATCCAAGCTGTTCTCTTGCCCAAGAAGACCGAAAAGAAGGCTTAAATTATCTACGAGCATCAAAGAAAAAATGTAAATACAGGCCATCGTATAAATCAACAACAATCCGTCCTTTTCAGGACGACAAAAATTTTTTTAAAAGAGAAAAAACTATATCAAACCTTATTTTATCAAGAAAATTTACTTAAAAAATAGTTTTAAATAATAAATAAAATTTTAATTGTAGTTAAATTTAAAAAATATTTTTTGGTCGATTTTTTTTTTCAGTGGATTTGGTAATTTGCTAGCAATTTCGTTATTCGAAATTTCCTTAAACAATCCTGTTTTAGGCGTAAATACAAAAAAATCTGCCATCTATTGTTTATAGGTAAACATTTTCAAATATGTTTACATCTTATCGACTATTGCAGGTCTTTTAATATACATGTCATAATTATCAGTTATCAATTATCATGCATCAACATTTCGCCTATTTGCATACATTAACATAATAAGAATTTAGTTTTATCGACCCTACTCAAGATTATCGGCATTTAATAGGATCAATGTTACCATTAGGGTACTGTAAAAACTATTTATTTTACATTTGAATATCACATGGTAATCATTGTTCATTTTCTGATGCTGAAAAAAATTGGCATATGTAATAACAAAACATCGAAACGAAGTATCTACGATCGTCCCTCTTCGTACATTTGTGACAAAGTTAGCAGCTCCAAGCAAAGGAAACATTTAATGGTAGTATATGCGTGCATTTTGGTATCTGTGTGTATGTATGCTTTTTAGTGTTGTATACCATCGTTTCATCGTATTGTTCTAATGGCGTCGGTTTTAGTTTCGTCATGTATGTATGTATATTATAGAAGCTACATTTTGGCCGACGGCAAATTGAAAAATGGTAATATTTATTTTCAAATAAATTTTATGTATTTTTTTTTAGTAAAAATTTATAACAAGATATATCTCTTTTTAAATATGTTTTGTGGTCCTGAAAAGGACCGATTGTTTTAGTTTTAAAGTTCTTAAAATTTTCTCCAAAATAGCGTCAAGATAATGTTTAACCGCCGAAACCGTACAAAGTGCGGCCTTGTCTCTTCAAAGCGTAGACGACATCCATAGCGGTGACGGTTTTACGCTTAGCGTGTTCAGTGTAGGTGACAGCATCACGAATAACGTTTTCCAAAAACACCTTCAGGACACCACGGGTTTCTTCGTAAATCAATCCAGAGATACGCTTTACACCGCCACGACGAGCCAAACGTCTGATTGCAGGCTTGGTGATACCTTGGATGTTATCACGCAACACTTTACGATGACGTTTAGCGCCACCTTTTCCCAAGCCTTTGCCACCTTTACCACGACCAGTCATTTTTTCACTTTTTAAATTAAATTCACTTCACAAGTTATGCACAAGAACTAATACTTACCATGCTGCGATACCTCATATTTATACAAAATCCGCTCTGAATTTACTACATACACATACGCTTCGATCTATCTTCGGGGTTGTTCGTATACACTTCGTGTGTACAGATACAAATGTTGAAGCATATACGCAGCACACACCCTTATTGGAAACTGTAGCCCGCCAAATTTTTTCTATAAATATCGGGAATCGCTCCGTAAGGCAACTATTACAGTGTTAACAGTGTTTGTGTGCATATCGTGAAGTGAACTAAAAACCTCTAGTGAAAAATGGCTCGTACTAAGCAAACTGCCCGTAAATCTACTGGTGGCAAAGCCCCTCGTAAGCAATTGGCTACCAAAGCTGCTCGTAAGAGCGCACCAGCCACCGGTGGTGTTAAGAAGCCACATCGTTTCCGCCCTGGTACCGTTGCTTTGCGTGAAATCCGTCGCTACCAGAAGAGTACTGAGTTGTTGATCCGCAAATTGCCTTTCCAACGTTTGGTTCGTGAAATTGCCCAAGATTTCAAGACTGACTTGCGTTTCCAGAGCTCTGCTGTCATGGCCTTGCAAGAAGCTAGCGAAGCCTACTTGGTCGGTCTCTTCGAAGATACCAACTTGTGTGCCATCCATGCCAAGCGTGTCACCATCATGCCCAAGGATATCCAATTGGCCAGACGTATTCGTGGAGAACGTGCTTAAATTATTGACATTTTAAAAGCCAACTTTTTTTTACAAAAACAATCGGTCCTTTTCAGGACCACAATATTTTTATAAAAAAGAGAAAAAAATTTATTCAAAACTTACACCTTTTTATTTTTATTAAAATAAATAAATATAGTCTTTTTTTGGGGATGGAAAAATACACTATTTATATTAAAAAAAATTTTTTCTTTTCTATGCGTTTTACTTTTGGTAATATTGGGTTTCAAAACATGGAGCGAAATCAAAAACTTTTTTTTAAAAAAAAATTATTTAATTTACTTTTTATGTTAAATTGAAAATTTTTATTTTCTATTAGCAACAGTATATTTGCTGTTATTCTTTTTGCAAAATTTGATTTTTCGTAGTAGCTACATAACAAGAATGAATGAAGATAAAAACAGCCAGGCCAATACATTCGAGAGAATTTTAACCTTAAATAGATAATTTAGATACATTGAATATACATTTTTTATGTATTTTTTATTATTTTTAAACAAATGATATTTTTTGCTATTCTAAAAACTGTTTTAAAAAGAATAAAATAGTATTTTAATATTTTAAATTATTAAAGGGAAATAGATTTCGTTCGGTATGCAACTGTTCTACATTTGCTTGCTTAGACAAGGGCATTTTTCAATTTGTGTTTAATTTCCAAAAAAAAATTATATATTTTTTTAAATTTGTGATTGCAACAATACATTGTTTAGAATTTACATTTTTAAATTTTTTATTTAGTTTCAAGTCCACTTTATATAGAAAAAAATATTTTATAATAAATGCAATAGAGCTCACCGCACATTTTGCATAGCCAACGACGTTGGTATAACATAGCATCGTAATATTTTAGACTTTTCGTAACAAATGTACACTTTTTATAAATTATGTAACATTTTAATAGAAATCTATCATTTCTATAATATTTTATGATAAAATTTTCCTAAAACATTTTTACATTAGAGCTTTCAAATTAATTTGCAGAAAAACTTTTATTCATGGAAAATACGCCAATATGGTGAATTCAACTGTCATAGACTACATAATAAAATCGATTATTTCACTATGAAAATCATCCAAATTTTCACTTTTTTTTACACTTCTTTCAAGAAAACATATCAAGATTCCATACTAAATTTTTATAAAAACCAATTTTCAATAAAAATTGGAAAATTTTTATAATTTAGTTACAATTTTATCATAACATTTTTATAAACTTTCAACTCAAACCCTTATAACTCGGTAACGCTTAAAGATAATTAACTCGGATTTTCTTTAATGATTAGCTGGATATCTCTACTAGAAGAATTGTATAAAAAATAAAAAGAAATTGTTACTATCTCATCGTAAAATGAATAATTCTGTGAAAACTTTTGTAAAAATTTTTATTCGCTTCCACACAACGTTTCGCAAAATTTCGTAGTTGACTACTATGTACTTCTCATAATTTCGATGTACCCAGCCATCACTAGTCTAAAGGTTGAAACCATATTTTCAACCAATCAGCGTACACCAGTAGTGAGTGTATATTTACAAAGTGTTAAAGTGTGTTTAAAAAGAAAAATATAAGTGAAGTTATACCTGCCAGCGGCTTTTCGTTATTCACGTGCCGAGGGCAGGTAACATCGATTCATCTTTGGCCTGGCGTAGCCTGGATGCAGCGGAAGAAAAGAGTCAAGGCATCAACCCTTTGCCAAGACTACAACAACAACAACAGCAAGCCACGGTAATAACATCGCTATTAGGTTTTACCGTGGGCTTTCCCAACGATTAGCGAATTGGATACCTGCGGTCAGTTTGGCAGCCGTCAACAACAACAGCAGATATCGTGACTGAGTGCGCAAAGCCTATGGTGCCATGTCAGTTCGAAGGAAAATTACCTCCGATGAAGATTCCGACGGACCGTCGAAGAGCGCGCCAGATAAAAAAGCAACGACAATGCTGGACGTCGTTACTATCAATAGGACCGAATACCAGTCCCTGGTAGATTTGGTCGAAAGTCAGCGCCAAGAGCAACAACGTCTATTGGCGCTTGTTAAAGAGCTTGGCCACCAAGTCCAAGAGCTCGGGAACAAGGAGTTCAGCTATAAACGCTTGCTGGGCTCCTTGCAGAAACAGCTGGCAGAGGTCAAGGGACCTAATGCCAACAATGGCACAATGGATGCCATGGATATGGAGCCTGCTGACACACCGCCAGTGCAGCAGCCCGTGGTCATAAAGCCGATGCCCGGGAAGATCAATGTTGTGAGTGCAGCGCCGGCCTCACACGTGGTGGTACCGAAGAAGCCGGCCAAGACGATATTGAGCGATGGACCTCCTGGCACCCCAGCTGTGGCAGCACCATCAACAACTGCAGTTCCATCAACATCATCAGCTGCAGCATCATCGTTTAAAACAACAATGGCAGATGACCTGCCATCTACATCAGCAGCAGCAGCAGCAAAGGCCGCATCTACTGTGGATAAGAAGATTGCTACCCAACCGGATGGCAAGACGAAGAAAAAAACAAAGAGGGCAAGGGCAAGGGTTGTGGCCGTTTACTCGGGCAATCGGTCCATTCCCCTCAAATCAGCATCAGCATCTGCACCAGCCCCACCTACCCCACCCGCTCCAACGGATCAGAGACCAGGTAAGTCCTCAATTCCGGTGATCTCGGTGGTAGGGGTGAATGTCAAGGGGTTCGCAGATGACGTTAGGGCCTTGCTGGGACACGACAAGTATACGTTGTCGCTGGTTGGCAGGAATGGGGTGAACCTTCGGATCTTGTCCATGGACGAGCATGCGAAGGTTCTCTCCATGATTAGGGAAAAGGGGATCGCTTCGTTCACCTACTCTCCCAAGGGACAGACCGCACGCTCCGTCGTGCTCGAGGGTCTGTCGTCGTCTTATGATGAGGAAGATGTCCGGGCTGGGCTACGTGGTCTGCCACTAAGCCTGGACATCAGACGAGTTGTGAGGTTAGGGGGGAATAAGTGGCTTATCCACTTGGCCAGAGGACCCGACGTTGACGGACTCTTCGAGGTTAGAAGATTTCTCAGCTGTAGGGTCTTGTTTAGGAAGGACGTGAAGGTCGGGGTCTCGCAGTGTTTCAACTGCCAGAGGTTCGGCCATGTTTCCACCAACTGCGGCATGCCATTCCGGTGCGTCAAATGTGGTGGCGAACATGGCCCTGGGAAGTGCGCCATTCCGAAGGGGGTCTCACAACCCCGTTCGATAAAGGTGCAGGACCCTACCACTGGAGTTGTGACGGTGCGTCCTGAGTTTGCGTTGAGGTGCGTCAATTGTGGTGTTGACGGCCACGCTGCGAGCGCGAAGAACTGCCCTAAGAGGCAGGCTCTTCTGGCCCAGCGGGCACTGATGAAGTCTGGTGCTTCATCTACGCCTGCTGCAACGGCTGCTTCGGCGGCTCCGGTTGGACGCTACGCCCAACGGGGTGTCTCCTATGCTGCTGTGGCCACGGTTCGCACTGCGCCTGTTGTGGCACCGGCCGCTGTTCGTCCCGCACTTGCTGCGGTGCCGAATGGGGCTGGTTCTGCCGCCGCATCCGCTGCTGGTCTATTCGCCTCGTTTGACGCGAAGTGCAGGGATGCTTTCGGTAAGGACTTCCTTACCTGCGCAGCCGTCCTGCGTCAGCGATCTGCTGACATCAGGACGATGGTAGAGGTAGGCGACATTTGTGGAGCCATGATGTCGGTAGTTGACTCTCTCTGCGATGTCTAGAGATCTGAGAGTAGTATTTGTTAATGCCAATTCAGTCGTTTCTAGGCTGAAGAGACATTATCTTAGACTATTCTTGGATAGACACAGCCCTGACGTCATGCTTGTGGCCGAGCATAAGCTGAACGCGGGGCATCGCTTTGAGATGGAAGGGTATATTGTCTTTGCCCAGTACAGACGGGACCGCGTGGGTGGCGGAACGGCTGTGTTGGTCAGGGACAATATCAGGTGTGATAGGGTCCAGTTGGACTTAGGGGTTCTCGAGGGGACCTGTGTCAGGATACACAGAGAGGGCGGAAGGCCGCTCTGTGTGGTTTCCCTCTACTGCGCACCGGCCAATGACTTTGATGTATCTTCCCTAGATGCGCTGGGGTCATTGGCTGCGGGCTGTGAGGTCCTGGTCGGCGCTGACCTGAATGCCAGGCACGTCGAGTGGGGCGGCGGCTCTACTTGCGGCAGAGGGAGATTGGTACGCGAGTTTTTGCTCCGGTGTCCCGATCTGGACGTTGTTCCGACGGACGGACCAACCAGGTTCGGTAGGGGGTCAGCCTCCTACATCGATATCTGTTTGGCATCGCCCGGCGTTGCAGTGTCCGGTACGCGTGGTAGGATGATCGGCACTCTGGACTATGAGTCTGATCATAGGGCCTTGGAGATCCTTGTCTCCGGTGTTCGCCCGGATACGAGGGAGCCTGCTTTGGTCTATGACTACGCTAGGATGGACCGACACAGGTTCCACAGGGTTCTTGCCAACAATCTGGGTGAATGTTCTCTGCCGGTGGACCGAAATGTCACATGCGAGGAGATCGATGCGTGCATTGATTCCCTGAGTGGGGCACTTCGTGATGCCATGGAGTCCTCCACACCAAGGGTACGCCCTAGGCGTGGTGACTCTCGGAGACTTTCCCCGGAGGTTGTGGAACTGTTCCGGACGAAGAAAAGGCTTAGGCGCGCTCTTCATAGGACCACGGATCCTTTCCGGTACGACTTGTATAGGATGGAGATCCGGGATTTGGACCGTATCTTGCGTGATGAGATACGACGGTACGATGAGGAGCGCCAAGCTCGTCATCTGGCGAGTGTGAGGGTGGACGATAGGGTTTACTCTAAGGTTAGGGCCGCTGCCGGCATTAAGAAAAGGGTTCCGATCCCTGATCTTGTCCGGGCGGACGGGTCTGTCGTCTCGGATGACCGTCTCAAGGCGGACATACTGGCGGATCATGTCCAGGGTGACGTGTCGGAGATGGACGGGAGGGGACTTCCTATAGACGGGTTGGTCAGAGACGAGGTTTCGTCGCTGGTCGGCGGTGTCCCTCTGGTGGAATTTTCTGCAGCTCTGGCCGCTGATGGCTCCCCTGGAGGAGGCTCTGTGGACTGGCGCAGGGGCCGATTTGTTTCAGCCGACGCGGTGGGAGATGCCCTTCGGGCTAGGCGTAATCGTAGATCCTGCGGTTTGGACGGCGTTCCTGACATCGTCCTTAAGAGGACGGACAGGAGGGCCTGGGGTGTCATCGCGGTCCTATTTAATCATTGCCTTAATTTGGGTTATTTCCCGGCGTCTTGGAAGGAGGCCATTACGGTCCCCATCCTTAAGCCGGGGAAGGACCCATCCAGGGGTGATGCTTACAGACCGATCAGCTTGCTCCCTTCGTTGGGCAAGCTCTTTGAGTTTTTCATGCTTGAGGGCATCAGGGAAACTCTCGATGACAGGGCGATCCTGCCTGACTGCCAGTTCGGTTTCAGGCGGGGTCTCTCCACCTCTCATGCCCTGACTGTATTCGGGGACCATGTTTCTAGGGGGCTCAACCGGCGACACGTCACGATTGCCGTGAGCCTTGATTTCTCCAGGGCGTTTGATAGCGTATGGCATGATGCTATCATATACAAGATGAGGATCCTGGGTTTTGACACGAACCTCTGCCGATTGGTCAGAGATTTCCTTGGTGGCAGAACTTTCAGGATCCGGGTAGGCGAGACTTTGTCGGGTAGTAGAGACGTGCGAACCGGGGTACCCCAGGGGTCTCTCCTGGGCCCGATTTTGTACAACATCTTTGTGTCTGACATTCCGGAACCACCCGCTGGCGACCTGCTCCTTGCTTATGCCGATGACATTCTCATTGCGGCATCGGGACCAGACGCTGCGGTTGTGGATGCCAGAGTGAACCATTACTTGGAGGAGCTCTCTGTCTATTTTGACAGATGGAGGCTGAAGCTTAATGTTGACAAATGCGAGGGCATGATCTTCAAGGGTAAGAGGCGGAACTTGTACCCCCGTTCACGGGCGTACGAACCCGCTCTTGCCATTGGAGGTCAGGCCATCGCCACTCGCGACAGCATTAAGTATCTAGGCGTTGTCTTCCAGGAAAGGTTCACCTTTGTTAGACACATTGATTATCTGCTCAACAAGGTCAAAGGGGTCTTCTTCTCCTACCTGAGGGTCTTTAGAACCTCAGGGGGTCTCAGTAGGCGTGTGAAGCTGCTGATCTATAAACAGATCATCAGGCCTATCACCGCGTACGCCTTTCCGGTATGGTTCGACATCACGTCCAACCAAATGGAAAGGTTGAGGATCTGGGAGAGGAGGATCCTCGTCTCTTGTCTGGGCCTCAGACCTGCTATGGGCCCTGATGGGGTGATGCGACGGCCATCCTGTGAGATGGTCTACTCCATGGCAGGTCTTGAGAGGATCGATGTGTTCCTTGTCAGGTGCGCGTTGGGTTTCTTGGAGAAGGCGTCCACTGTGGACAATGGTTTGGTGAGGGGATGTCTTCAGGGCGGCATAAGTCCTGGACGTTTGTTGGAAGTGCCACACCGGCCGCCGGTGTGCCTTGCGGATTTGGAGGAACAGGGCCTGCTTTCTAGGGATGGCAGACTCCTGTTCTATAATAGGAGGTTCGGATCCACCGGAATTGAGGACCTGGTCTACAACACTGCCCAGTAGGCAGTCTTCTGCGGGGGCATTGGGCTCCTAAATGTGTATATAGTATATAATATTTAGTCTATAAGTGTCATTATTTTATCTTAGTTTATAAGTATTATTGGATATTAACTTTCCTTCCAGGTACTATGGTTAAAAGAATAAAGTAATAGTTATGTGCTATGGCTGCGCCTCTGCACCTCTTTCGAATAGAGAATATATTTAGATAAGTAATAATATTTTACGCTAAATTTATACGTATATAGACAACATAACTTTAAGAATGTTCCTAATTGTCCTAACGATAAGTGTTTTGAAAATTAATAAATCAGCCAAAGGCGTCTAAAGGTTGAAACCATATTTTCAACCAATCAGCGTACACCAGTAGTGAGTGTATATTTACAAAGTGTTAAAGTGTGTTTAAAAAGAAAAATATAAGTGAAATCATGTCTGACGCCGCCGTTGTTGAAGCCACCGCATCTCCAGTCGCCGCTGTTGAGAAAAAGGCACCTAAGAAAGCCGCTGCCAAGGCAAAGAAACCCTCTGCTGCCCCAAGCCATCCACCAACCCAACAAATGGTCGATGCTGCCATCAAAACATTGAAAGAACGTGGTGGTTCCTCATTGCCTGCCATCAAGAAATACTTGGCCAGCACATACAAAGTTGATGCTGTAAAATTGGCCCCATTCATCAAGAAGTACTTGAAGAGCGCTGTTGCTAGTGGAAAATTGATCCAAACTAAAGGTAAGGGTGCCTCCGGTTCATTCAAATTGTCCCCATCTGCCTCGAAGGAACCTAAAGCAAAGAGCGCTGAAAAGAAGAAGAAGGTCCCAGCCGGTGATAAGAAAAAGAAGGCAGCAGCACCCAAAAAGGCAGCCGGTGAAAAGAAAGCCGCTGCAAAGAAGCCTTCCGCTGCTAAAAAGACCGCCGAGAAGAAGAAGACCGAAAAGGCCAAGGCTAAAACTGCCAAAAAGACAGGTACAGTTAAAGCTAAACCCGCAAAAACAGCCGCCAAAGCATCAGCCACTAAACCAAAGGCACCCAAGGCAAAAACCACCGCTGCCAAGCCCAAAAAGGCTGCCGCAGCAAAGAAGCCAGCTGCCAAGAAGACCGCCGCTAAGAAGTAATTTTTCCATGCAAAATTACTTATCATGTCAAAATGATTATTTTCGATATTCGAAAGCAGTATATCTAACAGCCCTTTTCAGGGCTACAAAAAAATTTTTAAAAAGAGACCAAATTTAACTCAAACAATTTTTTAATTACCTAATAAATACTATGTTAATTTTAAGGGAAAAGCTAATCACAGCCCTTTTCGTAGCTGTAAAACATCTGTTGAAATCTTTTAATACCATTGTTACCTAATATGGGAATACATTACCCTTTAAGGAAATTTAAGTAATCACATGTTAAATGGGATTTTTTCCGCAACTGGATTAACTGTTTCACTTAGGGTCATAAACCAAAGCAATTACTAAGAATTATGAAAATCACTTAATGTTAAAGAAAATCTCATTTAGCATACCTAACCAATAAGAGAGTGGCGTACAATATTCCCTTCAAAAATCGCACTTAGCATACCTATTTCATTCTTTACGAGCATACCTACCCATAGATCTCGCGTACAAACGCATAAGTCCACATATACATCTCTACACCATTTCACGCTAACATACTAGTATACATCCCTAAAAAATTTAGTATCAACACACACGCTCACATATACTCGAACATCAATACAACGTTGCATACCGAGTGTTTGAGCATAAGAGCAATATGTGTTGATCATATTACTGTAGATGTAGATGGTGCTAAGCAAGGAGGGCAATATTAGAGTATGGGTAGTATACATATTTTATTTTAAAAAAGTAATAAGGGCAATGTGAGGGTGAGTGGTAGATATATTTTTTCTTTAAATTTGTAAATATAAATTAATTTTAGTTGAATAACGAATTAAGTCTCTTTTTTAATTTATTTTGTGGCCCTGAAAAGGGCCTTTGATGTTGTAGGGAAAATATTGTACGACGAAATAAGTATGCCATTTACTTGGAGCTGGTGTACTTAGTAACGGCTTTGGTACCTTCACTGACAGCGTGCTTAGCCAACTCACCGGGCAATAATAGACGGACGGCAGTTTGGATTTCCCGACTGGTGATGGTGGAACGCTTGTTGTAGTGAGCCAAACGGGAGGCTTCGGCGGCGATACGTTCAAAGATATCGTTGACGAAACTGTTCATGATGCTCATGGCCTTTGAGGAGATACCAGTATCGGGATGGACTTGCTTCAACACTTTGTAAATGTAGATAGCATAACTCTCCTTACGCTTGGTGCGTCTCTTGGTCTTGTCACCCTTAGTGATGTTCTTTTGGGCTTTGCCGGCCTTCTTTGCTGCTTTACCACTGGCTTTTGGAGGCATTTTCACTTGGTTTTTTTTTTAAGTCACACAAACACTTTTAACACTGTTCACGATTTTGTGTGTTTGATGGCTTACTCGGAATATTTAAACCATTTCATGCACAAGATATTCAGGTAGACGAAAACAGTCGCTATGTTTACGAAAACAACCCTCTAAAATTAGCTACACGTTGGATCCGAAAGTATAAATACTGCAGTTCATGCTGCGAACTAATATCATTTGTGTTTCAGTGCTAAGTGAAGTGAATTAAAAAAAAAAATAACTAAAAATGTCTGGTCGTGGTAAAGGTGGCAAAGTTAAGGGAAAGGCAAAGTCCCGTTCCAACCGTGCTGGTCTTCAATTCCCCGTCGGTCGTATCCATCGTTTGTTGCGCAAAGGCAACTATGCTGAACGTGTTGGTGCCGGAGCTCCAGTTTACTTGGCTGCTGTCATGGAGTATTTGGCCGCTGAAGTTCTTGAATTGGCTGGCAACGCTGCTCGTGACAACAAGAAGACAAGAATTATCCCCCGTCACTTGCAATTGGCTATCCGTAATGACGAAGAATTGAACAAATTGCTGTCCGGTGTCACCATTGCTCAAGGTGGTGTATTGCCAAACATCCAAGCTGTTCTCTTGCCCAAGAAGACCGAAAAGAAGGCTTAAATTATCTACGAGCATCAAAGAAAAAATGTAAATACAGGCCATCGTATAAATCAACAACAATCCGTCCTTTTCAGGACGACAAAAATTTTTTTAAAAGAGAAAAAACTATATCAAACCTTATTTTATCAAGAAAATTTACTTAAAAAATAGTTTTAAATAATAAATAAAATTTTAATTGTAGTTAAATTTAAAAAATATTTTTTGGTCGATTTTTTTTTTCAGTGGATTTGGTAATTTGCTAGCAATTTCGTTATTCGAAATTTCCTTAAACAATCCTGTTTTAGGCGTAAATACAAAAAAATCTGCCATCTATTGTTTATAGGTAAACATTTTCAAATATGTTTACATCTTATCGACTATTGCAGGTCTTTTAATATACATGTCATAATTATCAGTTATCAATTATCATGCATCAACATTTCGCCTATTTGCATACATTAACATAATAAGAATTTAGTTTTATCGACCCTACTCAAGATTATCGGCATTTAATAGGATCAATGTTACCATTAGGGTACTGTAAAAACTATTTATTTTACATTTGAATATCACATGGTAATCATTGTTCATTTTCTGATGCTGAAAAAAATTGGCATATGTAATAACAAAACATCGAAACGAAGTATCTACGATCGTCCCTCTTCGTACATTTGTGACAAAGTTAGCAGCTCCAAGCAAAGGAAACATTTAATGGTAGTATATGCGTGCATTTTGGTATCTGTGTGTATGTATGCTTTTTAGTGTTGTATACCATCGTTTCATCGTATTGTTCTAATGGCGTCGGTTTTAGTTTCGTCATGTATGTATGTATATTATAGAAGCTACATTTTGGCCGACGGCAAATTGAAAAATGGTAATATTTATTTTCAAATAAATTTTATGTATTTTTTTTTAGTAAAAATTTATAACAAGATATATCTCTTTTTAAATATGTTTTGTGGTCCTGAAAAGGACCGATTGTTTTAGTTTTAAAGTTCTTAAAATTTTCTCCAAAATAGCGTCAAGATAATGTTTAACCGCCGAAACCGTACAAAGTGCGGCCTTGTCTCTTCAAAGCGTAGACGACATCCATAGCGGTGACGGTTTTACGCTTAGCGTGTTCAGTGTAGGTGACAGCATCACGAATAACGTTTTCCAAAAACACCTTCAGGACACCACGGGTTTCTTCGTAAATCAATCCAGAGATACGCTTTACACCGCCACGACGAGCCAAACGTCTGATTGCAGGCTTGGTGATACCTTGGATGTTATCACGCAACACTTTACGATGACGTTTAGCGCCACCTTTTCCCAAGCCTTTGCCACCTTTACCACGACCAGTCATTTTTTCACTTTTTAAATTAAATTCACTTCACAAGTTATGCACAAGAACTAATACTTACCATGGATTCATGGATTCATATTTATTTTCCAATTCACTTAAAATTATTTTACATTTCCATTGTAGTCCTATATACATATAATACTCAACATGCTTGTTCTACATTTCTCTGAGTCTATAATAATTCCAAATAAATTCTAGCAAGGCCAGCCCAGCCGATTTACCATAAGTATCTATTCCCGAATGCACGGATACATTAAATCCTCCCCGAAAAAATGGAAAAACAGGGAATGTAAAACCTACTATATAAAACCTAAGCTAAACTATCACTAACTAAATCTAATAAAACCAAAACGAATAAAAGAAAGAAAGAAATGCGTCCATCGCAATAAAAGCAAAATAAAATAAAATAAAATGAACAAAATCATAAAGCTATATACATCTCCACAACTATCTACACTATTTACAATCAGACCACAGGCACCCACTGTGCCGTGGCGTATACCATATCATCCATGCCATATTGGCGGAATCTCCTGTGGTAGAAAAGGGTACGTCCCTCCGAGTCGTACACCAAGCCATCATCGTTAAGATGCAAAAGGCACATGGGAGAAAGGTGGCCACCCATCTCCCTCACGCGTAGGTAGTCCCCCCTGGACGTTTGGCACCGTTGTACCATGGGGTTCCAATGTGAAATGGCCCTCTCAAGATGTTCAATGCCCAAACGGACCATAAAGGCATCTATACGACACATCCGAGACTCCTCGTAGATTTTCCGGCAGGAGGGCCCAATCCAGTACCCTTGCTCCGATCTCCTTCCTCTCAGTCCGAGACATTGGACTAACATTTTTCTCTCGAGCACCCTCAATCTCTCCATCTGGTGCGAGGACACCGTGTACCAAATCGGGAAGGCATATGCAACCGTCGGTCTCACCACCTGCTTATAAATCGCCAGTTTGACCCTCTGGCTCAATCCTCTTCTACGGGCCAACATCGTACGGAAGGCGTGGTACGCCGCCCTTCCCTTTCCGATCGCCTCATCAATGTGTCTGATAAACGACATATCCTCTTCATACACAACACCCAGGTACTTCAGGGTATTGGAGTTTTGTATAACCGTGTCGCCGATCCTTATACTGGGGATATAGCCCCTGGCGTTCCGGTAGAGGTTCCTGCTCCTGCCCTTGAAAATGATGGTCTTGCATTTGTCCACATTGAGATTAAGTTTCCACTGCCGGAAGTATTCCTCCAGTCTAGCGAGATATCGCGTCAGGTTTCTTTCCGCAATACTGGCCCGAGGGTGCGTGGCAGCCACCAAGATGTCATCGGCATACGTGATAATGAGGCAGTCCCTCTCAGGCCTCGGTATGTCCGATAGGTATATATTATAAAGTACAGGTCCAAGCACCGATCCCTGTGGTACTCCTGATCTGGTCCTATGTGTGGAGGACACTGTGTCTCCAACAGACACTGAAAAGCTCCGACCTTTGAGGTAGTCCCCAATGAGTCTCGTGAGATGGGGGTCGAAATCATGGAATGTATCCATTTTCTGCGTGATACCGTCTTGCCAGACGGTATCGAACGCCTTCTCAAAATCGAGGCTGACCGCGATTGTCGGACTCCTAGCCTGGAATCCCCTCGCTATCCTGTCTGACAAGGTCATCAACGCGTGCGTCGTGGTCGTCTCCTTGCGGAAGCCGAATTGGAAATCACCCAGTGTCCCTGAGTCCTCCAGATGATCGTTCACCCTATGATTGATCACAACCTCAAATGCCTTTCCAAGGCTGGAAAGGAGTGATATGGGCCTGTATGAAGACGGATCGCTTGGTTCCTTACCCTTCTTCAGGATGGGTATCACCTTCGATTTCTTCCACGCTACGGGAAAATACCCCAAATTCAGGCAGTGGTTGAAAATCGCTGCCATATAGGCCCAGGCCCGCTGGTCCAGCCTCCTAAGAACGAAATTCGGAATGCCGTCTTCCCCACAGCTCTTCTTATTATTGAGTCGGCGTAGGATAGAGCCGACCTCCGAGGGTCTCACTAGTGCCACAGGGGGGGGTGAGGATCCCTCCATCATTATTCCATCAGCCGTGCAATCCTGGCCAAATATGATCATCGGTGTCCGTTCTACCACATTCGTGTCAGGCATGGGACCATCGCACTGGGCCAGTGCAAATGTCGATGCCAGCAGGTCTGCCTTTGCCCTCGTCGAGGTTACCCTTTCGTTGTTGGGAGTTGCCAGATCAGCCATTTCACCTCCTACCTTCCTGGCTGTGTATCGCTTCACTTTTCGAAACATGTCGTTTCCGGGAGTGATCCCCTCCAGTGTCCTAATGAAATTGTCGTCCTCAAATAAACGAATCCGTTGTTGTATTATTTTATCCAGGTTCTTCATGATGGCCCGTACTTCATTTGCATCGCGTGTGTCATGCAGCCTGTGCAATCTCCTGCGGAGGGTCCTTTTCTGGGAGATAAGTGCCAGAATATCCGGAGGAAGTTGTGTCAGACAATTCCCCCTGGGCCTTACTTTCGGAATTGCCTTCTCCATTGCATGTGCCAGGCCCCCAGCAAGAGCCCCTACTGCCATATCAATCTCCGATGTGTCGGCGTTCCAATATATAGGTGGTGCACACCCTTGAAGCCTCTCTGCCAGTTCATCGTTCAGGACACCGGTCCGCATCCTCTTGTAGTCGTATATTACTCTTGGAGTAACCTCCTCAATGCTGTCAACCGAGACAGAAATCTCCACCGCCCTATGGTCCGATTCATAGTCTAGCGTCCGTAGACCGTGCACCGTCTGTCTACCATTAGGTCCGTCAGTCAGTCTTAATCCCGTCGTAGTCATTATAACGTCTATAAAAGACCGACTCCTCCCCTGTATCCTCGTTGGTCCATCGGTTGGTCTCATCACGACCGTTGGGCTCATATCAAGCCATTCCTTTAATCTCCTCCCGGAAGTGTTAACAGTAGAATCCCCCCAAACGCGATGCCTCGCATTGAGGTCCGCTCCAATTATAGCCTCTTCTGTCCCAATAACCCTCTCCAAAGCGTCCAGATCAGACACACCCAGGGTATCCTGGGGTCTAAGATACAAAGATACCAGAAGTATCCTGCCCATATCAGGCCTATTTATCGCAACAACAGTACCCTCCATTCTCCCAAGGCTTGCATCAACCCTTTCACCACGGACATTTCCCCTCAAACAGATCGCCGTCCCACCACCAGCACCACTAGTCCGGTCCTGTCTATGAATCGAGTACCCCTTCAAAACAAAATTATGACGCGCCGACAAGCAGTGCTCCGCCAGCATCAAAACGTCCGGTTTATGCTCCTCCACGAAAAGTTGTAAGTAGTGTCTCTTGTGTCGAGATACTACCGAGTGTAAATTCACAAAAATGCATTTAATTCCCATCAGGAGCCATGCTCAAACCAAGGCCGAACAGCGCCTGCCTTTTCTCAGCATCAGAGTTCAGTCCCCTGAAGGTCTCAGCGAACCCAGCAATCTTGGCCATGTATACATGGAAGTCCTGTCCGAACAGCCGTCTACACTCCGCATTGAAGAAGCCCATTGCCTGAGCCGCCCTCTGCGCCGTCTCATTCCTCATTCCAACTGGGGTGATCGTTGGAGAATTCACATGCCTGGCAACGTTGGCATAAGAGCCCGCGGTCATCCTTGGTGGTGGTGGCGCCGGAGCCAGCACCTGGGCCCTCTTTGGAGGCGCCATGGTCACTTTCCTCTCTTGCATGCGCTGGAGTACTTCCAGGCGCTTCGGGCAATTCTTGTCGCTGGCCATGTGTCCGCTAGCCTTACAATTAGCGCAATATAGAGGGGCAACAGCCGCCCTGACAATCTCCCCTGTAGCCGGATCCTTGGATAAGGTCCCTTCTCCCCCGGCCTCGGCCGATGGCACACTGCACTCTCCTGGTCCGTGTGGAGATGCGCATCGCACGCATCTGTGCTCCATGCTGCAATTGGCCGCAACGTGCCCGAACCTCTGGCAGTTATGGCATTGGGTAACCCCTCCTGCTTTGTTCTTCACCATGTCTATTCTGCAGCCCAGTATGTATCTTTGCCTACGGAAAGCCTTCACATCGGAATCCTGGCCTAATTGTACGATCCATCTGTCGTACATGAGTTTCTTTATGACCATATCGCAGATCTTGATGCCAGTCGCGTCCAGGAAGGCCTTTAAATCCTCTACATCATAGGTGCTAGACAAACCAGAAAGCATTATCGTATATGGCCTCATATTCCTCGGTGTGAAGGTGTAGAAGGACGTACCCTCTCCTATCAAATATTGCTTGACCCTAGCGTGATCTTCCAGTCTCACTAATTTAAGAACAATCATGTTCCTATTCTTTATATCAATATTAAAGAGATCATGTCCTAAAAGCCCCTTAAGACCTGACATGAATGTCTTAACATTTACCCCATAAACCTTCACTATAGGTGGGCTGACCTTACCTGATCCAACGGTCCTTCCCGCATCCGTGTTCGAGTCAGCGCCTCTGTTCCTGGTAGTGGTCCTCTGGTGATTCAAGGTTGTTGTTGTCATAGTTGTTGATGACTTTCCATTATTAGCTTGGGTCGTTTGTGGCTGCTTCTGTGTGGTCTTGCGAATAGCCCCTTTTGACATGTCTACAGTCGCCGGCGGTGCGACATCATCCTCTTCCATCAACGCTGCACCGAGGTTTTCGGCTACCTCGGTGGACCATTCGGTTATAGCCTTACTACCAGATGTAGCTATGGTAGTGCTGTCATAGTTGGTTGCTGTTGGCTGCAATTGGTGCATGGCAGCTTTAGTGGTGGTGCTGGCAGCAAGCCAGTTTGTCGTAAATGTACTACCAGATGTAGTGGTGGTAGTAATATCATTGTTGTTTCTTGCTGACTGCGATTGGTGTACAGTAGCCTCAGTAGTGATGTTAGCAGCAGCAACGAAACCAGATCGTGTGCCTTCAAGCTGTTCAATTTTACAGCGCAGCGTCTCCACAAGAGCACACTGTGCTTCCATTCTAGCAATCAAGTCCTGATTCCGCGCTTCAAGATTTCTATTCGCTGTCTCAAGCCTCTCAACGGCAAGTTGCAATTTCATGGCGTTATAGCTGGAATCGCCATCAGAACCATGGCCCTTCTTCCGCTTCCGCATTTTTGAATCTTCCTTGTCAGATTCAATTGACGATTTAGCCAAATCCATGGGGTGGCCGTTAAAATCAGTATTTTGCTGTCGCCGACAGTCGTTCTCATTGGGTCGTCGACCGCCAATGTCGTCATTGTGGTTGCCAGACATGTTATTGGCACTGCCTTCCAGTGTCACATTCGATAAATTGGCCGGAATATTTATCTCATAAGAGAAATTCTCGGCCGACACTTTAATCGTTTCCACCTTCTCCTCTATCTTAAAGCAATTGCTTTATCTCACTTCACTTGTTTAATTATTTACTGTTCACTGCACTTCACTTGGTGTTGTCACCACGGCTGCTCAGCCAATAATAATAATAATAATAATACTTACCATGCTGCGATACCTCATATTTATACAAAATCCGCTCTGAATTTACTACATACACATACGCTTCGATCTATCTTCGGGGTTGTTCGTATACACTTCGTGTGTACAGATACAAATGTTGAAGCATATACGCAGCACACACCCTTATTGGAAACTGTAGCCCGCCAAATTTTTTCTATAAATATCGGGAATCGCTCCGTAAGGCAACTATTACAGTGTTAACAGTGTTTGTGTGCATATCGTGAAGTGAACTAAAAACCTCTAGTGAAAAATGGCTCGTACTAAGCAAACTGCCCGTAAATCTACTGGTGGCAAAGCCCCTCGTAAGCAATTGGCTACCAAAGCTGCTCGTAAGAGCGCACCAGCCACCGGTGGTGTTAAGAAGCCACATCGTTTCCGCCCTGGTACCGTTGCTTTGCGTGAAATCCGTCGCTACCAGAAGAGTACTGAGTTGTTGATCCGCAAATTGCCTTTCCAACGTTTGGTTCGTGAAATTGCCCAAGATTTCAAGACTGACTTGCGTTTCCAGAGCTCTGCTGTCATGGCCTTGCAAGAAGCTAGCGAAGCCTACTTGGTCGGTCTCTTCGAAGATACCAACTTGTGTGCCATCCATGCCAAGCGTGTCACCATCATGCCCAAGGATATCCAATTGGCCAGACGTATTCGTGGAGAACGTGCTTAAATTATTGACATTTTAAAAGCCAACTTTTTTTTACAAAAACAATCGGTCCTTTTCAGGACCACAATATTTTTATAAAAAAGAGAAAAAAATTTATTCAAAACTTACACCTTTTTATTTTTATTAAAATAAATAAATATAGTCTTTTTTTGGGGATGGAAAAATACACTATTTATATTAAAAAAATTTTTTTCTTTTCTATGCGTTTTACTTTTGGTAATATTGGGTTTCAAAACATGGAGCGAAATCAAAAACTTTTTTTTAAAAAAAAATTATTTAATTTACTTTTTATGTTAAACTGAAAATTTTTATTTTCTATTAGCAACAGTATATTTGCTGTTATTCTTTTTGCAAAATTTGATTTTTCGTAGTAGCTACATAACAAGAATGAATGAAGATAAAAACAGGCAGGCCAATACATTCGAGAGAATTTTAACCTTAAATAGATAATTTAGATACATTGAATATAAATTTTTTCTGTATTTTTTATTATTTTTAAACAAATGATATTTTTTGCTATTCTAAAAACTGTTTTAAAAAGAATAAAATAGTATTTTAATATTTTAAATTATTAAAGGGAAATAGATTTCGTTCGGTATGCAACTGTTCTACATTTGCTTGCTTAGACAAGGGCATTTTTGAATTTGTGTTTAATTTCCAAAAAAAAATTATATATTTTTTTAAATTTGTGATTGCAACAATACATTGTTTAGAATTTACATTTTTAAATTTTTTATTTAGTTTCAAGTCCACTTTATATAGAAAAAAATATTTTATAATAAATGCAATAGAGCTCACCGCACATTTTGCATAGCCAACGACGTTGGTATAACATAGCATCGTAATATTTTAGACTTTTCGTAACAAACGTACACTTTTTACAAATTATGTAACATTTTAATAGAAATCTATCATTTCTATAATATTTTATGATAAAATTTTCCTAAAACATTTTTACATTAGAGCTTTCAAATTAATTTGCAGAAAAACTTTTATTCATGGAAAATACGCCAATATGGTGAATTCAACTGTCATAGACTACATAATAAAATCGATTATTTCACTATGAAAATCATCCAAATTTTCACTTTTTTTTACACTTCTTTCAAGAAAACATATCAAGATTCCATACTAAATTTTTATAAAAACCAATTTTCAATAAAAATTGGAAAATTTTTATAATTTAGTTACAATTTTATCATAACATTTTTATAAACTTTCAACTCAAACCCTTATAACTCGGTAACGCTTAAAGATAATTAACTCGGATTTTCTTTAATGATTAGCTGGATATCTCTACTAGAAGAATTGTATAAAAAATAAAAAGAAATTGTTACTATCTCATCGTAAAATGAATAATTCTGTGAAAACTTTTGTAAAAATTTTTATTCGCTTCCACACAACGTTTCGCAAAATTTCGTAGTTGACTACTATGTACTTCTCATAATTTCGATGTACCCAGCCATCACTAGTCTAAAGGTTGAAACCATATTTTCAACCAATCAGCGTACACCAGTAGTGAGTGTATATTTACAAAGTGTTAAAGTGTGTTTAAAAAGAAAAATATAAGTGAAATCATGTCTGACGCCGCCGTTGTTGAAGCCACCGCATCTCCAGTCGCCGCTGTTGAGAAAAAGGCACCTAAGAAAGCCGCTGCCAAGGCAAAGAAACCCTCTGCTGCCCCAAGCCATCCACCAACCCAACAAATGGTCGATGCTGCCATCAAAACATTGAAAGAACGTGGTGGTTCCTCATTGCCTGCCATCAAGAAATACTTGGCCAGCACATACAAAGTTGATGCTGTAAAATTGGCCCCATTCATCAAGAAGTACTTGAAGAGCGCTGTTGCTAGTGGAAAATTGATCCAAACTAAAGGTAAGGGTGCCTCCGGTTCATTCAAATTGTCCCCATCTGCCTCGAAGGAACCTAAAGCAAAGAGCGCTGAAAAGAAGAAGAAGGTCCCAGCCGGTGATAAGAAAAAGAAGGCAGCAGCACCCAAAAAGGCAGCCGGTGAAAAGAAAGCCGCTGCAAAGAAGCCTTCCGCTGCTAAAAAGACCGCCGAGAAGAAGAAGACCGAAAAGGCCAAGGCTAAAACTGCCAAAAAGACAGGTACAGTTAAAGCTAAACCCGCAAAAACAGCCGCCAAAGCATCAGCCACTAAACCAAAGGCACCCAAGGCAAAAACCACCGCTGCCAAGCCCAAAAAGGCTGCCGCAGCAAAGAAGCCAGCTGCCAAGAAGACCGCCGCTAAGAAGTAATTTTTCCATGCAAAATTACTTATCATGTCAAAATGATTATTTTCGATATTCGAAAGCAGTATATCTAACAGCCCTTTTCAGGGCTACAAAAAAATTTTTAAAAAGAGACCAAATTTAACTCAAACAATTTTTTAATTACCTAATAAATACTATGTTAATTTTAAGGGAAAAGCTAATCACAGCCCTTTTCGTAGCTGTAAAACATCTGTTGAAATCTTTTAATACCATTGTTACCTAATATGGGAATACATTACCCTTTAAGGAAATTTAAGTAATCACATGTTAAATGGGATTTTTTCCGCAACTGGATTAACTGTTTCACTTAGGGTCATAAACCAAAGCAATTACTAAGAATTATGAAAATCACTTAATGTTAAAGAAAATCTCATTTAGCATACCTAACCAATAAGAGAGTGGCGTACAATATTCCCTTCAAAAATCGCACTTAGCATACCTATTTCATTCTTTACGAGCATACCTACCCATAGATCTCGCGTACAAACGCATAAGTCCACATATACATCTCTACACCATTTCACGCTAACATACTAGTATACATCCCTAAAAAATTTAGTATCAACACACACGCTCACATATACTCGAACATCAATACAACGTTGCATACCGAGTGTTTGAGCATAAGAGCAATATGTGTTGATCATATTACTGTAGATGTAGATGGTGCTAAGCAAGGAGGGCAATATTAGAGTATGGGTAGTATACATATTTTATTTTAAAAAAGTAATAAGGGCAATGTGAGGGTGAGTGGTAGATATATTTTTTCTTTAAATTTGTAAATATAAATTAATTTTAGTTGAATAACGAATTAAGTCTCTTTTTTAATTTATTTTGTGGACCTGAAAAGGGCCTTTGATGTTGTAGGGAAAATATTGTACGACGAAATAAGTATGCCATTTACTTGGAGCTGGTGTACTTAGTAACGGCTTTGGTACCTTCACTGACAGCGTGCTTAGCCAACTCACCGGGCAATAATAGACGGACGGCAGTTTGGATTTCCCGACTGGTGATGGTGGAACGCTTGTTGTAGTGAGCCAAACGGGAGGCTTCGGCGGCGATACGTTCAAAGATATCGTTGACGAAACTGTTCATGATGCTCATGGCCTTTGAGGAGATACCAGTATCGGGATGGACTTGCTTCAACACTTTGTAAATGTAGATAGCATAACTCTCCTTACGCTTGGTGCGTCTCTTGGTCTTGTCACCCTTAGTGATGTTCTTTTGGGCTTTGCCGGCCTTCTTTGCTGCTTTACCACTGGCTTTTGGAGGCATTTTCACTTGGTTTTTTTTTTAAGTCACACAAACACTTTTAACACTGTTCACGATTTTGTGTGTTTGATGGCTTACTCGGAATATTTAAACCATTTCATGCACAAGATATTCAGGTAGACGAAAACAGTCGCTATGTTTACGAAAACAACCCTCTAAAATTAGCTACACGTTGGATCCGAAAGTATAAATACTGCAGTTCATGCTGCGAACTAATATCATTTGTGTTTCAGTGCTAAGTGAAGTGAATTAAAAAAAAAAATAACTAAAAATGTCTGGTCGTGGTAAAGGTGGCAAAGTTAAGGGAAAGGCAAAGTCCCGTTCCAACCGTGCTGGTCTTCAATTCCCCGTCGGTCGTATCCATCGTTTGTTGCGCAAAGGCAACTATGCTGAACGTGTTGGTGCCGGAGCTCCAGTTTACTTGGCTGCTGTCATGGAGTATTTGGCCGCTGAAGTTCTTGAATTGGCTGGCAACGCTGCTCGTGACAACAAGAAGACAAGAATTATCCCCCGTCACTTGCAATTGGCTATCCGTAATGACGAAGAATTGAACAAATTGCTGTCCGGTGTCACCATTGCTCAAGGTGGTGTATTGCCAAACATCCAAGCTGTTCTCTTGCCCAAGAAGACCGAAAAGAAGGCTTAAATTATCTACGAGCATCAAAGAAAAAATGTAAATACAGGCCATCGTATAAATCAACAACAATCCGTCCTTTTCAGGACGACAAAAATTTTTTTAAAAGAGAAAAAACTATATCAAACCTTATTTTATCAAGAAAATTTACTTAAAAAATAGTTTTAAATAATAAATAAAATTTTAATTGTAGTTAAATTTAAAAAATATTTTTTGGTCGATTTTTTTTTTCAGTGGATTTGGTAATTTGCTAGCAATTTCGTTATTCGAAATTTCCTTAAACAATCCTGTTTTAGGCGTAAATACAAAAAAATCTGCCATCTATTGTTTATAGGTAAACATTTTCAAATATGTTTACATCTTATCGACTATTGCAGGTCTTTTAATATACATGTCATAATTATCAGTTATCAATTATCATGCATCAACATTTCGCCTATTTGCATACATTAACATAATAAGAATTTAGTTTTATCGACCCTACTCAAGATTATCGGCATTTAATAGGATCAATGTTACCATTAGGGTACTGTAAAAACTATTTATTTTACATTTGAATATCACATGGTAATCATTGTTCATTTTCTGATGCTGAAAAAAATTGGCATATGTAATAACAAAACATCGAAACGAAGTATCTACGATCGTCCCTCTTCGTACATTTGTGACAAAGTTAGCAGCTCCAAGCAAAGGAAACATTTAATGGTAGTATATGCGTGCATTTTGGTATCTGTGTGTATGTATGCTTTTTAGTGTTGTATACCATCGTTTCATCGTATTGTTCTAATGGCGTCGGTTTTAGTTTCGTCATGTATGTATGTATATTATAGAAGCTACATTTTGGCCGACGGCAAATTGAAAAATGGTAATATTTATTTTCAAATAAATTTTATGTATTTTTTTTTAGTAAAAATTTATAACAAGATATATCTCTTTTTAAATATGTTTTGTGGTCCTGAAAAGGACCGATTGTTTTAGTTTTAAAGTTCTTAAAATTTTCTCCAAAATAGCGTCAAGATAATGTTTAACCGCCGAAACCGTACAAAGTGCGGCCTTGTCTCTTCAAAGCGTAGACGACATCCATAGCGGTGACGGTTTTACGCTTAGCGTGTTCAGTGTAGGTGACAGCATCACGAATAACGTTTTCCAAAAACACCTTCAGGACACCACGGGTTTCTTCGTAAATCAATCCAGAGATACGCTTTACACCGCCACGACGAGCCAAACGTCTGATTGCAGGCTTGGTGATACCTTGGATGTTATCACGCAACACTTTACGATGACGTTTAGCGCCACCTTTTCCCAAGCCTTTGCCACCTTTACCACGACCAGTCATTTTTTCACTTTTTAAATTAAATTCACTTCACAAGTTATGCACAAGAACTAATACTTACCATGTTCAAGTTCAAGTTCAAATATAACGCTTTATTTCTAAATTCATATTTGCATGTAACAGAGGCGCTTACTGATAAATTCTTAGAGCTACTATCTCATTGCTAATGCGATCTTGAGTACTCTACATTAAATTCAAATGTACTGCGTTCTTAGGCAACAGTTACTACATACATCAAAATGAAAATTAAAATTCAAACAAAAACAGAAAGTTAGACCCAAAAAATAGATTCAAAAAAGGCCAAGGCAGCTTTCCAATTAATATATAACTTAATTCTAACTATCAACTAACCTATACTTAATACTAACTATGTACACTATTTACAATTGTTGCAGTCACCATCCTTACTGCGTAGGATCATAGACCAAGTCCCTTAGACCATAAGAGTCAGCTCTCCGATGATAGAAGAGGAGACGCCCATCAACATATAAATGCCCTGCCTCTTTGAGTGCGGGCAGAGCAGCAGTCGGAAGATGTTTTTTCCTGAGAACGAAGTCTAGGTCCACAATTCGGCACACAGAGTCTGCAACAAGTCCATTATCAAGGTCCTGGCATTTTTCTATAAAATCAAGGGCACAGCCCATAAGGAACACACCCATCCTTCGATCCCCAAACTCGTCATACATAGTATACCCGTCGAACTCGACCCTGTGACGGTCAGAAAGCATGTGTTCTGCCAGAAGAAGAACATCAGGCTTTTGACACCTAATGAAATTCCTGAGGTAATGTCTCTTATCCAGAGAGATAAGAGAGTTCACGTTCAGGAATATACACTTAAGGGGACTAACCATCACAGAATCTTTCTAGGAGTGCTGCAAAAGCAGCATCTCTACCTTTCTCCTCCCTCAACCGACGATACGACGGTCCAAACTCCTTCAAAACCCTGAAGATCCCCAGGAAATCCCCACCCAAGATGTCCCTGCAATCCGCCATCATGCCAGCATCAGACGGCGCAGTCACCGTGGGCCGGGTAGCCCGAAGACCAGATGTCGTCCCTACAGGGCGCCCCCCAACTGCAGCCGCATACGAAACACCAGCCCGAATATCAGCCAAACGAGAAGAACGCGCCTGGCCCCTCGCACGGGCCTCCTCCCTTCGTTCGTTCAGCCTCCCAAGGAACTCCACGCGCTTCGGACACTGCACGTAACCAGCAGAGTGCCCAACCACACCACAGTTGACACAGCTCACCTCCTTCGTCGCCTTCCTAAGTACCTCGCCCGTGGAAGCATCCAACACATCAACCGGAACCTCCTCACCCCTTGGAGGCACAGTGCACTCAGATGATTCATGGTCCTGTCCACATTTCACACAACGGCGGGGCATCCCGCAGTTGATCGAAACATGTCCAAACCGTTGGCATCTGAAGCACTGTGTCACCTTCAGCTTCCTGTCCCTTCTGATCTTCACCCTACAGTGCAACATCCTCGTAACCGCATACACCTTACCGATGTCACAACCCTTTGCCAGGCGAACGACCCACTTATCACCTGCAACGCTATAACCCCCAACGAACTGAGCATCCAACTCAGGCTGACTATCAAAGAACTCAGCCACCTCATCCACCGTAAACTCCGAAGACAACCCCTCAATCACAACAGTGTGAGGAACCAGAGCACTAGGGGTGTGTGTATGGAACCCATACCCCCTTTCCAATAGCCTAGACCTAAATGTCTCGAAACCTGCCAGGACCTTGATTCTAACCGAGATAATGGACTTTCGAACCAGACTCATAAAAAACTCACCTGGACGCAGAATTGCTCTCAGGAGACTGCTTATTTCCTTGACGCCCGCATCATAGATGGTGACTGCAGGCATTGCTCTCTCTCTAGCTTTAGATACCATAGATGACCCATTACTGATATTAGCTGCCCCGCCGTTAATCTTAGGACTAGTATCATCTCTCTTCACGGCTGCTTCTTCAGACATCTTTTGTTGTTGGACCGGCTCGTCTTGCCGCTCTGCTGTTGTACTGTCATTTCTCACTATGCTCACAGTGACTTTGCGTTTGGGCTTCTTGGATGATTTCGCCCCCAAATTCTTCTTAGCTTCCGCCGATGTACTGGCTATCGGCTCTGTCATCTTCAATAGCTCTTCCTGTGAGGCCGGCGGTGCCTTCACACATCCACTTCCCCCGGGCATTGGCTTATTGAGCCCGGGCTGTGCCACCGGCGTTGTGGACACAGATTCACACTCCATCGTCTGGCCATAAGCCATGCCTCGCATCTCTTTTCGAAATTCCGCAAGTTCAGCTTGAAATCTGGCGTTGTCGGCCGTAAGCTGGTCGATAACACGCCTATAGCTGGCCTCATTCTTCTGGTATTCCTGGATTTGGCGACCATAAGTCTCCAGGAGTTCTTCCTTCTCTCGCAGATCACCGCGGTTTAAAACCACGATGTCAGTCTCCATCGCCATTCGCTTCTCAGGGTACTCCTCATCGGACTCAACCCTCGGACGTACTGACATCTTGTTAACTGGCTATGTGACCCCTGGATTGGAGCACACAGCCACACCAATGCAGCTTTGAGAATTCGATGCAGAGAAAGTGCTATACTCTGACCGAAAATGACAACAAGCACAATAATGACTTTGTGTCTTAAGTCCTTCAAAATTCGCCACCAAAATCAGGTTCGTTGCTTCAGTCTTCGAAAGCAAATATCTTCTCGGCAAAATATCAAGTTTGTTGCCTAAGTCTTCGGGCAACCAAATGCCGACGGCACAATAACACACGTGTTTGTTAATAACGGCTTCACAATTCAGCAGTCAAAAGCGCAGGTAGCTGGTTCTTGCCACCTTTACCACGACCAGTCATTTTTTCACTTTTTAAATTAAATTCACTTCACAAGTTATGCACAAGAACTAATACTTACCATGCTGCGATACCTCATATTTATACAAAATCCGCTCTGAATTTACTACATACACATACGCTTCGATCTATCTTCGGGGTTGTTCGTATACACTTCGTGTGTACAGATACAAATGTTGAAGCATATACGCAGCACACACCCTTATTGGAAACTGTAGCCCGCCAAATTTTTTCTATAAATATCGGGAATCGCTCCGTAAGGCAACTATTACAGTGTTAACAGTGTTTGTGTGCATATCGTGAAGTGAACTAAAAACCTCTAGTGAAAAATGGCTCGTACTAAGCAAACTGCCCGTAAATCTACTGGTGGCAAAGCCCCTCGTAAGCAATTGGCTACCAAAGCTGCTCGTAAGAGCGCACCAGCCACCGGTGGTGTTAAGAAGCCACATCGTTTCCGCCCTGGTACCGTTGCTTTGCGTGAAATCCGTCGCTACCAGAAGAGTACTGAGTTGTTGATCCGCAAATTGCCTTTCCAACGTTTGGTTCGTGAAATTGCCCAAGATTTCAAGACTGACTTGCGTTTCCAGAGCTCTGCTGTCATGGCCTTGCAAGAAGCTAGCGAAGCCTACTTGGTCGGTCTCTTCGAAGATACCAACTTGTGTGCCATCCATGCCAAGCGTGTCACCATCATGCCCAAGGATATCCAATTGGCCAGACGTATTCGTGGAGAACGTGCTTAAATTATTGACATTTTAAAAGCCAACTTTTTTTTACAAAAACAATCGGTCCTTTTCAGGACCACAATATTTTTATAAAAAAGAGAAAAAAATTTATTCAAAACTTACACCTTTTTATTTTTATTAAAATAAATAAATATAGTCTTTTTTTGGGGATGGAAAAATACACTATTTATATTAAAAAAATTTTTTTCTTTTCTATGCGTTTTACTTTTGGTAATATTGGGTTTCAAAACATGGAGCGAAATCAAAAACTTTTTTTTAAAAAAAAATTATTTAATTTACTTTTTATGTTAAACTGAAAATTTTTATTTTCTATTAGCAACAGTATATTTGCTGTTATTCTTTTTGCAAAATTTGATTTTTCGTAGTAGCTACATAACAAGAATGAATGAAGATAAAAACAGGCAGGCCAATACATTCGAGAGAATTTTAACCTTAAATAGATAATTTAGATACATTGAATATAAATTTTTTCTGTATTTTTTATTATTTTTAAACAAATGATATTTTTTGCTATTCTAAAAACTGTTTTAAAAAGAATAAAATAGTATTTTAATATTTTAAATTATTAAAGGGAAATAGATTTCGTTCGGTATGCAACTGTTCTACATTTGCTTGCTTAGACAAGGGCATTTTTGAATTTGTGTTTAATTTCCAAAAAAAAATTATATATTTTTTTAAATTTGTGATTGCAACAATACATTGTTTAGAATTTACATTTTTAAATTTTTTATTTAGTTTCAAGTCCACTTTATATAGAAAAAAATATTTTATAATAAATGCAATAGAGCTCACCGCACATTTTGCATAGCCAACGACGTTGGTATAACATAGCATCGTAATATTTTAGACTTTTCGTAACAAACGTACACTTTTTACAAATTATGTAACATTTTAATAGAAATCTATCATTTCTATAATATTTTATGATAAAATTTTCCTAAAACATTTTTACATTAGAGCTTTCAAATTAATTTGCAGAAAAACTTTTATTCATGGAAAATACGCCAATATGGTGAATTCAACTGTCATAGACTACATAATAAAATCGATTATTTCACTATGAAAATCATCCAAATTTTCACTTTTTTTTACACTTCTTTCAAGAAAACATATCAAGATTCCATACTAAATTTTTATAAAAACCAATTTTCAATAAAAATTGGAAAATTTTTATAATTTAGTTACAATTTTATCATAACATTTTTATAAACTTTCAACTCAAACCCTTATAACTCGGTAACGCTTAAAGATAATTAACTCGGATTTTCTTTAATGATTAGCTGGATATCTCTACTAGAAGAATTGTATAAAAAATAAAAAGAAATTGTTACTATCTCATCGTAAAATGAATAATTCTGTGAAAACTTTTGTAAAAATTTTTATTCGCTTCCACACAACGTTTCGCAAAATTTCGTAGTTGACTACTATGTACTTCTCATAATTTCGATGTACCCAGCCATCACTAGTCTAAAGGTTGAAACCATATTTTCAACCAATCAGCGTACACCAGTAGTGAGTGTATATTTACAAAGTGTTAAAGTGTGTTTAAAAAGAAAAATATAAGTGAAATCATGTCTGACGCCGCCGTTGTTGAAGCCACCGCATCTCCAGTCGCCGCTGTTGAGAAAAAGGCACCTAAGAAAGCCGCTGCCAAGGCAAAGAAACCCTCTGCTGCCCCAAGCCATCCACCAACCCAACAAATGGTCGATGCTGCCATCAAAACATTGAAAGAACGTGGTGGTTCCTCATTGCCTGCCATCAAGAAATACTTGGCCAGCACATACAAAGTTGATGCTGTAAAATTGGCCCCATTCATCAAGAAGTACTTGAAGAGCGCTGTTGCTAGTGGAAAATTGATCCAAACTAAAGGTAAGGGTGCCTCCGGTTCATTCAAATTGTCCCCATCTGCCTCGAAGGAACCTAAAGCAAAGAGCGCTGAAAAGAAGAAGAAGGTCCCAGCCGGTGATAAGAAAAAGAAGGCAGCAGCACCCAAAAAGGCAGCCGGTGAAAAGAAAGCCGCTGCAAAGAAGCCTTCCGCTGCTAAAAAGACCGCCGAGAAGAAGAAGACCGAAAAGGCCAAGGCTAAAACTGCCAAAAAGACAGGTACAGTTAAAGCTAAACCCGCAAAAACAGCCGCCAAAGCATCAGCCACTAAACCAAAGGCACCCAAGGCAAAAACCACCGCTGCCAAGCCCAAAAAGGCTGCCGCAGCAAAGAAGCCAGCTGCCAAGAAGACCGCCGCTAAGAAGTAATTTTTCCATGCAAAATTACTTATCATGTCAAAATGATTATTTTCGATATTCGAAAGCAGTATATCTAACAGCCCTTTTCAGGGCTACAAAAAAATTTTTAAAAAGAGACCAAATTTAACTCAAACAATTTTTTAATTACCTAATAAATACTATGTTAATTTTAAGGGAAAAGCTAATCACAGCCCTTTTCGTAGCTGTAAAACATCTGTTGAAATCTTTTAATACCATTGTTACCTAATATGGGAATACATTACCCTTTAAGGAAATTTAAGTAATCACATGTTAAATGGGATTTTTTCCGCAACTGGATTAACTGTTTCACTTAGGGTCATAAACCAAAGCAATTACTAAGAATTATGAAAATCACTTAATGTTAAAGAAAATCTCATTTAGCATACCTAACCAATAAGAGAGTGGCGTACAATATTCCCTTCAAAAATCGCACTTAGCATACCTATTTCATTCTTTACGAGCATACCTACCCATAGATCTCGCGTACAAACGCATAAGTCCACATATACATCTCTACACCATTTCACGCTAACATACTAGTATACATCCCTAAAAAATTTAGTATCAACACACACGCTCACATATACTCGAACATCAATACAACGTTGCATACCGAGTGTTTGAGCATAAGAGCAATATGTGTTGATCATATTACTGTAGATGTAGATGGTGCTAAGCAAGGAGGGCAATATTAGAGTATGGGTAGTATACATATTTTATTTTAAAAAAGTAATAAGGGCAATGTGAGGGTGAGTGGTAGATATATTTTTTCTTTAAATTTGTAAATATAAATTAATTTTAGTTGAATAACGAATTAAGTCTCTTTTTTAATTTATTTTGTGGCCCTGAAAAGGGCCTTTGATGTTGTAGGGAAAATATTGTACGACGAAATAAGTATGCCATTTACTTGGAGCTGGTGTACTTAGTAACGGCTTTGGTACCTTCACTGACAGCGTGCTTAGCCAACTCACCGGGCAATAATAGACGGACGGCAGTTTGGATTTCCCGACTGGTGATGGTGGAACGCTTGTTGTAGTGAGCCAAACGGGAGGCTTCGGCGGCGATACGTTCAAAGATATCGTTGACGAAACTGTTCATGATGCTCATGGCCTTTGAGGAGATACCAGTATCGGGATGGACTTGCTTCAACACTTTGTAAATGTAGATAGCATAACTCTCCTTACGCTTGGTGCGTCTCTTGGTCTTGTCACCCTTAGTGATGTTCTTTTGGGCTTTGCCGGCCTTCTTTGCTGCTTTACCACTGGCTTTTGGAGGCATTTTCACTTGGTTTTTTTTTTAAGTCACACAAACACTTTTAACACTGTTCACGATTTTGTGTGTTTGATGGCTTACTCGGAATATTTAAACCATTTCATGCACAAGATATTCAGGTAGACGAAAACAGTCGCTATGTTTACGAAAACAACCCTCTAAAATTAGCTACACGTTGGATCCGAAAGTATAAATACTGCAGTTCATGCTGCGAACTAATATCATTTGTGTTTCAGTGCTAAGTGAAGTGAATTAAAAAAAAAAAATAACTAAAAATGTCTGGTCGTGGTAAAGGTGGCAAAGTTAAGGGAAAGGCAAAGTCCCGTTCCAACCGTGCTGGTCTTCAATTCCCCGTCGGTCGTATCCATCGTTTGTTGCGCAAAGGCAACTATGCTGAACGTGTTGGTGCCGGAGCTCCAGTTTACTTGGCTGCTGTCATGGAGTATTTGGCCGCTGAAGTTCTTGAATTGGCTGGCAACGCTGCTCGTGACAACAAGAAGACAAGAATTATCCCCCGTCACTTGCAATTGGCTATCCGTAATGACGAAGAATTGAACAAATTGCTGTCCGGTGTCACCATTGCTCAAGGTGGTGTATTGCCAAACATCCAAGCTGTTCTCTTGCCCAAGAAGACCGAAAAGAAGGCTTAAATTATCTACGAGCATCAAAGAAAAAATGTAAATACAGGCCATCGTATAAATCAACAACAATCCGTCCTTTTCAGGACGACAAAAATTTTTTTAAAAGAGAAAAAACTATATCAAACCTTATTTTATCAAGAAAATTTACTTAAAAAATAGTTTTAAATAATAAATAAAATTTTAATTGTAGTTAAATTTAAAAAATATTTTTTGGTCGATTTTTTTTTTCAGTGGATTTGGTAATTTGCTAGCAATTTCGTTATTCGAAATTTCCTTAAACAATCCTGTTTTAGGCGTAAATACAAAAAAATCTGCCATCTATTGTTTATAGGTAAACATTTTCAAATATGTTTACATCTTATCGACTATTGCAGGTCTTTTAATATACATGTCATAATTATCAGTTATCAATTATCATGCATCAACATTTCGCCTATTTGCATACATTAACATAATAAGAATTTAGTTTTATCGACCCTACTCAAGATTATCGGCATTTAATAGGATCAATGTTACCATTAGGGTACTGTAAAAACTATTTATTTTACATTTGAATATCACATGGTAATCATTGTTCATTTTCTGATGCTGAAAAAAATTGGCATATGTAATAACAAAACATCGAAACGAAGTATCTACGATCGTCCCTCTTCGTACATTTGTGACAAAGTTAGCAGCTCCAAGCAAAGGAAACATTTAATGGTAGTATATGCGTGCATTTTGGTATCTGTGTGTATGTATGCTTTTTAGTGTTGTATACCATCGTTTCATCGTATTGTTCTAATGGCGTCGGTTTTAGTTTCGTCATGTATGTATGTATATTATAGAAGCTACATTTTGGCCGACGGCAAATTGAAAAATGGTAATATTTATTTTCAAATAAATTTTATGTATTTTTTTTTAGTAAAAATTTATAACAAGATATATCTCTTTTTAAATATGTTTTGTGGTCCTGAAAAGGACCGATTGTTTTAGTTTTAAAGTTCTTAAAATTTTCTCCAAAATAGCGTCAAGATAATGTTTAACCGCCGAAACCGTACAAAGTGCGGCCTTGTCTCTTCAAAGCGTAGACGACATCCATAGCGGTGACGGTTTTACGCTTAGCGTGTTCAGTGTAGGTGACAGCATCACGAATAACGTTTTCCAAAAACACCTTCAGGACACCACGGGTTTCTTCGTAAATCAATCCAGAGATACGCTTTACACCGCCACGACGAGCCAAACGTCTGATTGCAGGCTTGGTGATACCTTGGATGTTATCACGCAACACTTTACGATGACGTTTAGCGCCACCTTTTCCCAAGCCTTTGCCACCTTTACCACGACCAGTCATTTTTTCACTTTTTAAATTAAATTCACTTCACAAGTTATGCACAAGAACTAATACTTACCATGTTTTGTTTTTGTTTTAAATATAACGCTTTATTTCTAAATTCATATTTGCATGTACCAGAGGCGCTTACTGATAAATTCTTAGAACTACTATCTCATTGCTAATGCGATCTTGAGTACTCTACCTTAAATTTAAAATGTACTGCGTTCTTAGGCAACAGTTACTACATACATCAAAATGAAAATTAAAATTCAAACAAAATCAAAAAGTTAGACCCAAAAAATAGATTTAAAAAAGGCCAAGGCAGCTTTCCACTTAATATATAACTTAATTCTATCAACTAACCTATACTTAATACTAACTATGTACACTATCTACAATTGTTGCAGACACCATCTTTACTGCGTAGGATCATAGACCAAGTCCCTTAGACCATAAGAGTCAGCTCTCCGATGATAGAAGAGGAGACGCCCATCAACATATAAATGCCCTGCCTCCTTGAGTGCGGGCAGAGCAGCAGTCGGAAGATGTCTTCTCCTGAGAACGAAGTCTAGGTCCACAATTCGGCACACAGAGTCTGCAACAAGTCCATTATCAAGGTCCTGGCATTTTTCTATAAAATCAAGGGCACAGCCCATAAGGAACACATCTATCCTTCGATCCCCAAACTCGTCATACACAATCCTTGACGCCGGATATCTGAAGACGCCATTCCCGTCGGCGACAGCCCTAAGGCCCAAACAACGCCATAGGACACGCCTCTCCCAGGCCCTAAACCTTTCCATCTGACACGACGTTATGTCATACCACACGGGGAATGCATGCGCCAACACCGGCCTGACCACCTGTCTATATATAAGAAGGCGAACCTCTCGAGATAGACCACCCCGCATCCGTAAAAGACTACCATATGCAAAATACGCCCTATTCGCCCTATCCAGAGCATGATCAACATGTCTCGCAAAAGTGAAACGAGAGTCGAATACCACCCCCAGGTATTTCATCGTATCCGCCACGGAGATATCCTCGCCCCCAATCGAGAGGTGGGGTCTGTATCTCCTAAAATTAGGGAACGTCACCCCCGGTCTCCCTCTTACCACCAGTGCCGAGCACTTACCCACATTCAACCTAAGTCTCCACCTCATATAGTAGTGGTGAAGTTCCTCCAAGAAGGAGTTCATCGCACCACCCACAGTAGACGCCCTTACCCCAGAAAAAGCAAGAAGTACATCATCGGCATATGCCAACAAGAGGCCACCAGGAGGCGGATCCGGAACATCGTGGACAAAAATATTAAACAAAATCGGTCCAAGTAAGGACCCCTGAGGAACTCCAGCGACCACCTGTCTCTCCGAAGAGAGTCCACTATCCACCCTCACCCTGAAGGTCCTACCCGTCAGGAAGCTCGCCACCAGTCTACAAATCCGACGATCAATCCCGATTGATCGAAGCTTGTAGATGACACCGTCATGCCAGACAGTGTCAAAGGCCTTCGCGAAGTCGAGCCCGACCGCAATCGTGCCACGTCCCCGGTTGAGACCCTCAGTCACATAATTCGCAAAAACCGCGAGTGCATGTGTGGCTGAGTGCCCCGACCGAAAGCCAAACTGGAAGTCCTTCAGGACCCCCCTATCCTCAATGAAATCTGTGATCCTAGCGAGCAGAAAGGACTCAAATAATTTGCCAAAAACAGAGAGGAGAGACACCGGCCTGTAACTGGAACAACGAGCCGGGTTGGAGCCCGGCTTCAAGATAGGAACAACCATCGCCCTCTTCCAGGCAGTCGGAAAATACCCCACGTTGAGACAATGGTTGAATAACACAACCAGAAAAGAGTGCACCACATCACCGGCCCTCTTCAATGCCACATCCGGAATCCCATCAAGTCCACACGATCTCTTCGAGGGCCTGCGGGAAATAGCCAAAGTAATCGCATCACAGTCAACAAATCCCCCATCCTTCCAGAGGGATCTGTCGTGAACAGTACGACCATCAGCCGAAAAGGAAGTGGAGAATTCCACAAGAGGGGATTCATCAATCGCCGCCTCCGCCGCCCCAGCAACAAGGTTGCGTAGGGGGACATCTATAGAATCTCCCTCAAATACGAAGGAACTCCCCACATAATCAGCCAGAAGGTCCGCCCTAGCCGTATCATCCTGAACCGGCACACCATCCACCCCATCCAGGGCTCCGACAGGATTCCCAGCCGATAACCCAGCGGCCCTCCTCACACGACTATAGGACCTAGCATCCACACGAATGCCCTCAAGATAATGCCTAGCCCGATCACCCTCAAACAACCTTATCAAGTCGCCTATTATGCATCCTAAATTCCGCACATCAGCCCTCAGAACACGAGCCCTGTCCGGATCAGGACATCTGCGCAAAACAGCCCGAAGCCTCTTCCTCTCACGGATAAAATGCATAATCCTAGGTGGAAGTTCACCCAGCATTCTGCGTTTAATCCGGACCTTCGGAACAGCAGCCCCAATAGCACTACAAAACGCAGAGTCCAGATCCCTTACACACAAGTCGATCTCACGGGGCCCAACATTCCGGTCCACCGGAAGAGCAGAATCCCTCAAACTCGCATTAAGCCTACGCCTAAATCGCCTAACATCCATCCTCTCGAAGTCCATAAAGGTGCGACCTTCCACCCTCATCAGACTGCCCAATCTAAGTTCAATAGCGACCGCCCTATGATCCGACTCAAAGTCGAGCGCCCTACACATACCATCGCCACCTGCCAAGGAGACTCCCTGTGACCTGAGGAAGAAGTCTATATATGACCCCGATACTCCATTGGGCCTCGATGGCCTGTCGGACGGAACAACACAAAAAGCCGCCCTTTCCATCAAGAACTCAGCCAGCAAATTGCCCCTCCGATTACGCATCACATCACCCCAGAGGGGGTGCCTAGCATTGAGATCACATCCCACTACAACCTCACCTTCATCCGCCAGCCGTACCACAGGATCCAGCGCTGATACATCAAACCCCGCTGAAGGAGCAAGGTATAAGGAAACAAAGGAAATCGATGAGCCATCACTCCGCCGCAACCTCACCGCACAGCCCTCAACGCCCTCCAGCCGAAGGGGAATAAAATCATGACCGCAAGTCTCGCGCACAAGCACAGCGGTTCCGCCTCCTCTACCTACCGACCTATGCTGTCTATACATAGTATACCCGTCGAACTCGACCCTGTGACGGTCAGAAAGCTTGTGTTCTGCCAGAAGAAGAACATCAGGCTTTTGACCCCTAATGAAGTTCCTGAGGTAATGTCTCTTATCCAGAGAGATAAGAGAGTTTACGTTCAGGAATATACATTTAAGGGGACTAATCATCACAGAATCTTTCCAAGAGTGCTGCAAAAGCAACATCTCTACCTTTCTCCTCCCTCAACCGACGATACGACGGTCCAAACTCCTTCAAAACCCTGAAGATCCCCAGGAAATCCCCACCCAAGATGTCCCTGCAATCCGCCATCATGCCAGCATCAGACGGCGCAGTCACAGTGGGCCGGGTAGCCCGAAGACCAGATGTCGTCCCTACAGGGCGCCCTCCAATCGCAGCCGCATACGAAACACCAGCCCGAATATCAGCCAAACGAGAAGAACGCGCCTGGCCCCTCGCACGAGCCTCCTCCCTTCGTTCGTTCAGCCTCCCAAGGAACTCCACGCGTTTCGGACACTGCACGTAACCAGCAGAGTGCCCAACCACACCACAGTTGACACAACTCACCTCCTTCGTCGCCTTCCTAAGTACCTCGCCCGTAGAAGCATCCAACACATCAACCGGAACCTCCTCACCCCTTGGAGGCACAGTGCACTCAGATGATTCATGGTCCTGTCCACATTTCACACAACGGCGGGGCATCCCGCAGTTGATCGAAACATGTCCAAACCGTTGGCATCTGAAGCACTGTGTCACCTTCAGCTTCCTGTCCCTTCTAATCTTCACCCTACAGTGCAACATCCTCGTAACCGCATACACCCTACCGATGTCACAACCCTTTGCCAGGCGAACGACCCACTTATCACCAGCAACGCTATAACCCCCAACGAATTGAGCATTCAACTCAGGCTGACTATCAAAGAACTCAGCCACCTCATCCACCGTAAACTCCGAAGACAACCCCTCAATCACAACAGTGTGAGGAACCAGAGCACTAGGGGTGTGTGTATGGAACCCATACCCCCTTTCCAATAGCCTAGACCTAAATGTCTCGAAACCTGCCAGGACCTTGATTCTAACCGAGATAATGGACTTTCGAACCAGACTCATAAAAAACTCACCTGGACGCAGAATTGCTCTCAGGAGACTGCTTATTTCCTTGACGCCCGCATCATAGATGGTGACTGCAGGCATTGCTCTCTCTCTAGCTTTAGATACCATAGATGACCCATTACTGATATTAGCTGCCCCGCCGTTAATCTTAGGACTAGTATCATCTCTCTTCACGGCTGCTTCTTCAGACATCTTTTGTTGTTGGACCGGCTCGTCTTGCCGCTCTGCTGTTGTACTGTCATTTCTCACTATGCTCACAGTGACTTTGCGTTTGGGCTTCTTGGATGATTTCGCCCCCAAATTCTTCTTAGCTTCCGCCGATGTACTGGCTATCGGCTCTGTCATCTTCAATAGCTCTTCCTGTGAGGCCGGCGGTGCCTTCACACATCCACTTCCCCCGGGCATTGGCTTATTGAGCCCGGGCTGTGCCACCGGCGTTGTGGACACAGATTCACACTCCATCGTCTGGCCATAAGCCATGCCTCGCATCTCTTTTCGAAATTCCGCAAGTTCAGCTTGAAATCTGGCGTTGTCGGCCGTAAGCTGGTCGATAACACGCCTATAGCTGGCCTCATTCTTCTGGTATTCCTGGATTTGGCGACCATAAGTCTCCAGGAGTTCTTCCTTCTCTCGCAGATCACCGCGGTTTAAAACCACGATGTCAGTCTCCATCGCCATTCGCTTCTCAGGGTACTCCTCATCGGACTCAACCCTCGGACGTACTGACATCTTGTTAACTGGCTATGTGACCCCTGGATTGGAGCACACAGCCACACCAATGCAGCTTTGAGAATTCGATGCAGAGAAAGTGCTATACTCTGACCGAAAATGACAACAAGCACAATAATGACTTTGTGTCTTAAGTCCTTCAAAATTCGCCACCAAAATCAGGTTCGTTGCTTCAGTCTTCGAAAGCAAATATCTTCTCGGCAAAATATCAAGTTTGTTGCCTAAGTCTTCGGGCAACCAAATGCCGACGGCACAATAACACACGTGTTTGTTAATAACGGCTTCACAATTCAGCAGTCAAAAGCGCAGGTAGCTGGTTCTTGCCACCTTTACCACGACCAGTCATTTTTTCACTTTTTAAATTAAATTCACTTCACAAGTTATGCACAAGAACTAATACTTACCATGCTGCGATACCTCATATTTATACAAAATCCGCTCTGAATTTACTACATACACATACGCTTCGATCTATCTTCGGGGTTGTTCGTATACACTTCGTGTGTACAGATACAAATGTTGAAGCATATACGCAGCACACACCCTTATTGGAAACTGTAGCCCGCCAAATTTTTTCTATAAATATCGGGAATCGCTCCGTAAGGCAACTATTACAGTGTTAACAGTGTTTGTGTGCATATCGTGAAGTGAACTAAAAACCTCTAGTGAAAAATGGCTCGTACTAAGCAAACTGCCCGTAAATCTACTGGTGGCAAAGCCCCTCGTAAGCAATTGGCTACCAAAGCTGCTCGTAAGAGCGCACCAGCCACCGGTGGTGTTAAGAAGCCACATCGTTTCCGCCCTGGTACCGTTGCTTTGCGTGAAATCCGTCGCTACCAGAAGAGTACTGAGTTGTTGATCCGCAAATTGCCTTTCCAACGTTTGGTTCGTGAAATTGCCCAAGATTTCAAGACTGACTTGCGTTTCCAGAGCTCTGCTGTCATGGCCTTGCAAGAAGCTAGCGAAGCCTACTTGGTCGGTCTCTTCGAAGATACCAACTTGTGTGCCATCCATGCCAAGCGTGTCACCATCATGCCCAAGGATATCCAATTGGCCAGACGTATTCGTGGAGAACGTGCTTAAATTATTGACATTTTAAAAGCCAACTTTTTTTTACAAAAACAATCGGTCCTTTTCAGGACCACAATATTTTTATAAAAAAGAGAAAAAAATTTATTCAAAACTTACACCTTTTTATTTTTATTAAAATAAATAAATATAGTCTTTTTTTGGGGATGGAAAAATACACTATTTATATTAAAAAAATTTTTTTCTTTTCTATGCGTTTTACTTTTGGTAATATTGGGTTTCAAAACATGGAGCGAAATCAAAAACTTTTTTTTAAAAAAAAATTATTTAATTTACTTTTTATGTTAAACTGAAAATTTTTATTTTCTATTAGCAACAGTATATTTGCTGTTATTCTTTTTGCAAAATTTGATTTTTCGTAGTAGCTACATAACAAGAATGAATGAAGATAAAAACAGGCAGGCCAATACATTCGAGAGAATTTTAACCTTAAATAGATAATTTAGATACATTGAATATAAATTTTTTCTGTATTTTTTATTATTTTTAAACAAATGATATTTTTTGCTATTCTAAAAACTGTTTTAAAAAGAATAAAATAGTATTTTAATATTTTAAATTATTAAAGGGAAATAGATTTCGTTCGGTATGCAACTGTTCTACATTTGCTTGCTTAGACAAGGGCATTTTTGAATTTGTGTTTAATTTCCAAAAAAAAATTATATATTTTTTTAAATTTGTGATTGCAACAATACATTGTTTAGAATTTACATTTTTAAATTTTTTATTTAGTTTCAAGTCCACTTTATATAGAAAAAAATATTTTATAATAAATGCAATAGAGCTCACCGCACATTTTGCATAGCCAACGACGTTGGTATAACATAGCATCGTAATATTTTAGACTTTTCGTAACAAACGTACACTTTTTACAAATTATGTAACATTTTAATAGAAATCTATCATTTCTATAATATCTTATGATAAAATTTTCCTAAAACATTTTTACATTAGAGCTTTCAAATTAATTTGCAGAAAAACTTTTATTCATGGAAAATACGCCAATATGGTGAATTCAACTGTCATAGACTACATAATAAAATCGATTATTTCACTATGAAAATCATCCAAATTTTCACTTTTTTTTACACTTCTTTCAAGAAAACATATCAAGATTCCATACTAAATTTTTATAAAAACCAATTTTCAATAAAAATTGGAAAATTTTTATAATTTAGTTACAATTTTATCATAACATTTTTATAAACTTTCAACTCAAACCCTTATAACTCGGTAACGCTTAAAGATAATTAACTCGGATTTTCTTTAATGATTAGCTGGATATCTCTACTAGAAGAATTGTATAAAAAATAAAAAGAAATTGTTACTATCTCATCGTAAAATGAATAATTCTGTGAAAACTTTTGTAAAAATTTTTATTCGCTTCCACACAACGTTTCGCAAAATTTCGTAGTTGACTACTATGTACTTCTCATAATTTCGATGTACCCAGCCATCACTAGTCTAAAGGTTGAAACCATATTTTCAACCAATCAGCGTACACCAGTAGTGAGTGTATATTTACAAAGTGTTAAAGTGTGTTTAAAAAGAAAAATATAAGTGAAATCATGTCTGACGCCGCCGTTGTTGAAGCCACCGCATCTCCAGTCGCCGCTGTTGAGAAAAAGGCACCTAAGAAAGCCGCTGCCAAGGCAAAGAAACCCTCTGCTGCCCCAAGCCATCCACCAACCCAACAAATGGTCGATGCTGCCATCAAAACATTGAAAGAACGTGGTGGTTCCTCATTGCCTGCCATCAAGAAATACTTGGCCAGCACATACAAAGTTGATGCTGTAAAATTGGCCCCATTCATCAAGAAGTACTTGAAGAGCGCTGTTGCTAGTGGAAAATTGATCCAAACTAAAGGTAAGGGTGCCTCCGGTTCATTCAAATTGTCCCCATCTGCCTCGAAGGAACCTAAAGCAAAGAGCGCTGAAAAGAAGAAGAAGGTCCCAGCCGGTGATAAGAAAAAGAAGGCAGCAGCACCCAAAAAGGCAGCCGGTGAAAAGAAAGCCGCTGCAAAGAAGCCTTCCGCTGCTAAAAAGACCGCCGAGAAGAAGAAGACCGAAAAGGCCAAGGCTAAAACTGCCAAAAAGACAGGTACAGTTAAAGCTAAACCCGCAAAAACAGCCGCCAAAGCATCAGCCACTAAACCAAAGGCACCCAAGGCAAAAACCACCGCTGCCAAGCCCAAAAAGGCTGCCGCAGCAAAGAAGCCAGCTGCCAAGAAGACCGCCGCTAAGAAGTAATTTTTCCATGCAAAATTACTTATCATGTCAAAATGATTATTTTCGATATTCGAAAGCAGTATATCTAACAGCCCTTTTCAGGGCTACAAAAAAATTTTTAAAAAGAGACCAAATTTAACTCAAACAATTTTTTAATTACCTAATAAATACTATGTTAATTTTAAGGGAAAAGCTAATCACAGCCCTTTTCGTAGCTGTAAAACATCTGTTGAAATCTTTTAATACCATTGTTACCTAATATGGGAATACATTACCCTTTAAGGAAATTTAAGTAATCACATGTTAAATGGGATTTTTTCCGCAACTGGATTAACTGTTTCACTTAGGGTCATAAACCAAAGCAATTACTAAGAATTATGAAAATCACTTAATGTTAAAGAAAATCTCATTTAGCATACCTAACCAATAAGAGAGTGGCGTACAATATTCCCTTCAAAAATCGCACTTAGCATACCTATTTCATTCTTTACGAGCATACCTACCCATAGATCTCGCGTACAAACGCATAAGTCCACATATACATCTCTACACCATTTCACGCTAACATACTAGTATACATCCCTAAAAAATTTAGTATCAACACACACGCTCACATATACTCGAACATCAATACAACGTTGCATACCGAGTGTTTGAGCATAAGAGCAATATGTGTTGATCATATTACTGTAGATGTAGATGGTGCTAAGCAAGGAGGGCAATATTAGAGTATGGGTAGTATACATATTTTATTTTAAAAAAGTAATAAGGGCAATGTGAGGGTGAGTGGTAGATATATTTTTTCTTTAAATTTGTAAATATAAATTAATTTTAGTTGAATAACGAATTAAGTCTCTTTTTTAATTTATTTTGTGGCCCTGAAAAGGGCCTTTGATGTTGTAGGGAAAATATTGTACGACGAAATAAGTATGCCATTTACTTGGAGCTGGTGTACTTAGTAACGGCTTTGGTACCTTCACTGACAGCGTGCTTAGCCAACTCACCGGGCAATAATAGACGGACGGCAGTTTGGATTTCCCGACTGGTGATGGTGGAACGCTTGTTGTAGTGAGCCAAACGGGAGGCTTCGGCGGCGATACGTTCAAAGATATCGTTGACGAAACTGTTCATGATGCTCATGGCCTTTGAGGAGATACCAGTATCGGGATGGACTTGCTTCAACACTTTGTAAATGTAGATAGCATAACTCTCCTTACGCTTGGTGCGTCTCTTGGTCTTGTCACCCTTAGTGATGTTCTTTTGGGCTTTGCCGGCCTTCTTTGCTGCTTTACCACTGGCTTTTGGAGGCATTTTCACTTGGTTTTTTTTTTAAGTCACACAAACACTTTTAACACTGTTCACGATTTTGTGTGTTTGATGGCTTACTCGGAATATTTAAACCATTTCATGCACAAGATATTCAGGTAGACGAAAACAGTCGCTATGTTTACGAAAACAACCCTCTAAAATTAGCTACACGTTGGATCCGAAAGTATAAATACTGCAGTTCATGCTGCGAACTAATATCATTTGTGTTTCAGTGCTAAGTGAAGTGAATTAAAAAAAAAAATAACTAAAAATGTCTGGTCGTGGTAAAGGTGGCAAAGTTAAGGGAAAGGCAAAGTCCCGTTCCAACCGTGCTGGTCTTCAATTCCCCGTCGGTCGTATCCATCGTTTGTTGCGCAAAGGCAACTATGCTGAACGTGTTGGTGCCGGAGCTCCAGTTTACTTGGCTGCTGTCATGGAGTATTTGGCCGCTGAAGTTCTTGAATTGGCTGGCAACGCTGCTCGTGACAACAAGAAGACAAGAATTATCCCCCGTCACTTGCAATTGGCTATCCGTAATGACGAAGAATTGAACAAATTGCTGTCCGGTGTCACCATTGCTCAAGGTGGTGTATTGCCAAACATCCAAGCTGTTCTCTTGCCCAAGAAGACCGAAAAGAAGGCTTAAATTATCTACGAGCATCAAAGAAAAAATGTAAATACAGGCCATCGTATAAATCAACAACAATCCGTCCTTTTCAGGACGACAAAAATTTTTTTAAAAGAGAAAAAACTATATCAAACCTTATTTTATCAAGAAAATTTACTTAAAAAATAGTTTTAAATAATAAATAAAATTTTAATTGTAGTTAAATTTAAAAAATATTTTTTGGTCGATTTTTTTTTTCAGTGGATTTGGTAATTTGCTAGCAATTTCGTTATTCGAAATTTCCTTAAACAATCCTGTTTTAGGCGTAAATACAAAAAAATCTGCCATCTATTGTTTATAGGTAAACATTTTCAAATATGTTTACATCTTATCGACTATTGCAGGTCTTTTAATATACATGTCATAATTATCAGTTATCAATTATCATGCATCAACATTTCGCCTATTTGCATACATTAACATAATAAGAATTTAGTTTTATCGACCCTACTCAAGATTATCGGCATTTAATAGGATCAATGTTACCATTAGGGTACTGTAAAAACTATTTATTTTACATTTGAATATCACATGGTAATCATTGTTCATTTTCTGATGCTGAAAAAAATTGGCATATGTAATAACAAAACATCGAAACGAAGTATCTACGATCGTCCCTCTTCGTACATTTGTGACAAAGTTAGCAGCTCCAAGCAAAGGAAACATTTAATGGTAGTATATGCGTGCATTTTGGTATCTGTGTGTATGTATGCTTTTTAGTGTTGTATACCATCGTTTCATCGTATTGTTCTAATGGCGTCGGTTTTAGTTTCGTCATGTATGTATGTATATTATAGAAGCTACATTTTGGCCGACGGCAAATTGAAAAATGGTAATATTTATTTTCAAATAAATTTTATGTATTTTTTTTTAGTAAAAATTTATAACAAGATATATCTCTTTTTAAATATGTTTTGTGGTCCTGAAAAGGACAGATTGTTTTAGTTTTAAAGTTCTTAAAATTTTCTCCAAAATAGCGTCAAGATAATGTTTAACCGCCGAAACCGTACAAAGTGCGGCCTTGTCTCTTCAAAGCGTAGACGACATCCATAGCGGTGACGGTTTTACGCTTAGCGTGTTCAGTGTAGGTGACAGCATCACGAATAACGTTTTCCAAAAACACCTTCAGGACACCACGGGTTTCTTCGTAAATCAATCCAGAGATACGCTTTACACCGCCACGACGAGCCAAACGTCTGATTGCAGGCTTGGTGATACCTTGGATGTTATCACGCAACACTTTACGATGACGTTTAGCGCCACCTTTTCCCAAGCCTTTGCCACCTTTACCACGACCAGTCATTTTTTCACTTTTTAAATTAAATTCACTTCACAAGTTATGCACAAGAACTAATACTTACCATGCTGCGATACCTCATATTTATACAAAATCCGCTCTGAATTTACTACATACACATACGCTTCGATCTATCTTCGGGGTTGTTCGTATACACTTCGTGTGTACAGATACAAATGTTGAAGCATATACGCAGCACACACCCTTATTGGAAACTGTAGCCCGCCAAATTTTTTCTATAAATATCGGGAATCGCTCCGTAAGGCAACTATTACAGTGTTAACAGTGTTTGTGTGCATATCGTGAAGTGAACTAAAAACCTCTAGTGAAAAATGGCTCGTACTAAGCAAACTGCCCGTAAATCTACTGGTGGCAAAGCCCCTCGTAAGCAATTGGCTACCAAAGCTGCTCGTAAGAGCGCACCAGCCACCGGTGGTGTTAAGAAGCCACATCGTTTCCGCCCTGGTACCGTTGCTTTGCGTGAAATCCGTCGCTACCAGAAGAGTACTGAGTTGTTGATCCGCAAATTGCCTTTCCAACGTTTGGTTCGTGAAATTGCCCAAGATTTCAAGACTGACTTGCGTTTCCAGAGCTCTGCTGTCATGGCCTTGCAAGAAGCTAGCGAAGCCTACTTGGTCGGTCTCTTCGAAGATACCAACTTGTGTGCCATCCATGCCAAGCGTGTCACCATCATGCCCAAGGATATCCAATTGGCCAGACGTATTCGTGGAGAACGTGCTTAAATTATTGACATTTTAAAAGCCAACTTTTTTTTACAAAAACAATCGGTCCTTTTCAGGACCACAATATTTTTATAAAAAAGAGAAAAAAATTTATTCAAAACTTACACCTTTTTATTTTTATTAAAATAAATAAATATAGTCTTTTTTTGGGGATGGAAAAATACACTATTTATATTAAAAAAATTTTTTTCTTTTCTATGCGTTTTACTTTTGGTAATATTGGGTTTCAAAACATGGAGCGAAATCAAAAACTTTTTTTTAAAAAAAAATTATTTAATTTACTTTTTATGTTAAACTGAAAATTTTTATTTTCTATTAGCAACAGTATATTTGCTGTTATTCTTTTTGCAAAATTTGATTTTTCGTAGTAGCTACATAACAAGAATGAATGAAGATAAAAACAGGCAGGCCAATACATTCGAGAGAATTTTAACCTTAAATAGATAATTTAGATACATTGAATATAAATTTTTTCTGTATTTTTTATTATTTTTAAACAAATGATATTTTTTGCTATTCTAAAAACTGTTTTAAAAAGAATAAAATAGTATTTTAATATTTTAAATTATTAAAGGGAAATAGATTTCGTTCGGTATGCAACTGTTCTACATTTGCTTGCTTAGACAAGGGCATTTTTGAATTTGTGTTTAATTTCCAAAAAAAAATTATATATTTTTTTAAATTTGTGATTGCAACAATACATTGTTTAGAATTTACATTTTTAAATTTTTTATTTAGTTTCAAGTCCACTTTATATAGAAAAAAATATTTTATAATAAATGCAATAGAGCTCACCGCACATTTTGCATAGCCAACGACGTTGGTATAACATAGCATCGTAATATTTTAGACTTTTCGTAACAAACGTACACTTTTTACAAATTATGTAACATTTTAATAGAAATCTATCATTTCTATAATATCTTATGATAAAATTTTCCTAAAACATTTTTACATTAGAGCTTTCAAATTAATTTGCAGAAAAACTTTTATTCATGGAAAATACGCCAATATGGTGAATTCAACTGTCATAGACTACATAATAAAATCGATTATTTCACTATGAAAATCATCCAAATTTTCACTTTTTTTTACACTTCTTTCAAGAAAACATATCAAGATTCCATACTAAATTTTTATAAAAACCAATTTTCAATAAAAATTGGAAAATTTTTATAATTTAGTTACAATTTTATCATAACATTTTTATAAACTTTCAACTCAAACCCTTATAACTCGGTAACGCTTAAAGATAATTAACTCGGATTTTCTTTAATGATTAGCTGGATATCTCTACTAGAAGAATTGTATAAAAAATAAAAAGAAATTGTTACTATCTCATCGTAAAATGAATAATTCTGTGAAAACTTTTGTAAAAATTTTTATTCGCTTCCACACAACGTTTCGCAAAATTTCGTAGTTGACTACTATGTACTTCTCATAATTTCGATGTACCCAGCCATCACTAGTCTAAAGGTTGAAACCATATTTTCAACCAATCAGCGTACACCAGTAGTGAGTGTATATTTACAAAGTGTTAAAGTGTGTTTAAAAAGAAAAATATAAGTGAAATCATGTCTGACGCCGCCGTTGTTGAAGCCACCGCATCTCCAGTCGCCGCTGTTGAGAAAAAGGCACCTAAGAAAGCCGCTGCCAAGGCAAAGAAACCCTCTGCTGCCCCAAGCCATCCACCAACCCAACAAATGGTCGATGCTGCCATCAAAACATTGAAAGAACGTGGTGGTTCCTCATTGCCTGCCATCAAGAAATACTTGGCCAGCACATACAAAGTTGATGCTGTAAAATTGGCCCCATTCATCAAGAAGTACTTGAAGAGCGCTGTTGCTAGTGGAAAATTGATCCAAACTAAAGGTAAGGGTGCCTCCGGTTCATTCAAATTGTCCCCATCTGCCTCGAAGGAACCTAAAGCAAAGAGCGCTGAAAAGAAGAAGAAGGTCCCAGCCGGTGATAAGAAAAAGAAGGCAGCAGCACCCAAAAAGGCAGCCGGTGAAAAGAAAGCCGCTGCAAAGAAGCCTTCCGCTGCTAAAAAGACCGCCGAGAAGAAGAAGACCGAAAAGGCCAAGGCTAAAACTGCCAAAAAGACAGGTACAGTTAAAGCTAAACCCGCAAAAACAGCCGCCAAAGCATCAGCCACTAAACCAAAGGCACCCAAGGCAAAAACCACCGCTGCCAAGCCCAAAAAGGCTGCCGCAGCAAAGAAGCCAGCTGCCAAGAAGACCGCCGCTAAGAAGTAATTTTTCCATGCAAAATTACTTATCATGTCAAAATGATTATTTTCGATATTCGAAAGCAGTATATCTAACAGCCCTTTTCAGGGCTACAAAAAAATTTTTAAAAAGAGACCAAATTTAACTCAAACAATTTTTTAATTACCTAATAAATACTATGTTAATTTTAAGGGAAAAGCTAATCACAGCCCTTTTCGTAGCTGTAAAACATCTGTTGAAATCTTTTAATACCATTGTTACCTAATATGGGAATACATTACCCTTTAAGGAAATTTAAGTAATCACATGTTAAATGGGATTTTTTCCGCAACTGGATTAACTGTTTCACTTAGGGTCATAAACCAAAGCAATTACTAAGAATTATGAAAATCACTTAATGTTAAAGAAAATCTCATTTAGCATACCTAACCAATAAGAGAGTGGCGTACAATATTCCCTTCAAAAATCGCACTTAGCATACCTATTTCATTCTTTACGAGCATACCTACCCATAGATCTCGCGTACAAACGCATAAGTCCACATATACATCTCTACACCATTTCACGCTAACATACTAGTATACATCCCTAAAAAATTTAGTATCAACACACACGCTCACATATACTCGAACATCAATACAACGTTGCATACCGAGTGTTTGAGCATAAGAGCAATATGTGTTGATCATATTACTGTAGATGTAGATGGTGCTAAGCAAGGAGGGCAATATTAGAGTATGGGTAGTATACATATTTTATTTTAAAAAAGTAATAAGGGCAATGTGAGGGTGAGTGGTAGATATATTTTTTCTTTAAATTTGTAAATATAAATTAATTTTAGTTGAATAACGAATTAAGTCTCTTTTTTAATTTATTTTGTGGCCCTGAAAAGGGCCTTTGATGTTGTAGGGAAAATATTGTACGACGAAATAAGTATGCCATTTACTTGGAGCTGGTGTACTTAGTAACGGCTTTGGTACCTTCACTGACAGCGTGCTTAGCCAACTCACCGGGCAATAATAGACGGACGGCAGTTTGGATTTCCCGACTGGTGATGGTGGAACGCTTGTTGTAGTGAGCCAAACGGGAGGCTTCGGCGGCGATACGTTCAAAGATATCGTTGACGAAACTGTTCATGATGCTCATGGCCTTTGAGGAGATACCAGTATCGGGATGGACTTGCTTCAACACTTTGTAAATGTAGATAGCATAACTCTCCTTACGCTTGGTGCGTCTCTTGGTCTTGTCACCCTTAGTGATGTTCTTTTGGGCTTTGCCGGCCTTCTTTGCTGCTTTACCACTGGCTTTTGGAGGCATTTTCACTTGGTTTTTTTTTTAAGTCACACAAACACTTTTAACACTGTTCACGATTTTGTGTGTTTGATGGCTTACTCGGAATATTTAAACCATTTCATGCACAAGATATTCAGGTAGACGAAAACAGTCGCTATGTTTACGAAAACAACCCTCTAAAATTAGCTACACGTTGGATCCGAAAGTATAAATACTGCAGTTCATGCTGCGAACTAATATCATTTGTGTTTCAGTGCTAAGTGAAGTGAATTAAAAAAAAAAATAACTAAAAATGTCTGGTCGTGGTAAAGGTGGCAAAGTTAAGGGAAAGGCAAAGTCCCGTTCCAACCGTGCTGGTCTTCAATTCCCCGTCGGTCGTATCCATCGTTTGTTGCGCAAAGGCAACTATGCTGAACGTGTTGGTGCCGGAGCTCCAGTTTACTTGGCTGCTGTCATGGAGTATTTGGCCGCTGAAGTTCTTGAATTGGCTGGCAACGCTGCTCGTGACAACAAGAAGACAAGAATTATCCCCCGTCACTTGCAATTGGCTATCCGTAATGACGAAGAATTGAACAAATTGCTGTCCGGTGTCACCATTGCTCAAGGTGGTGTATTGCCAAACATCCAAGCTGTTCTCTTGCCCAAGAAGACCGAAAAGAAGGCTTAAATTATCTACGAGCATCAAAGAAAAAATGTAAATACAGGCCATCGTATAAATCAACAACAATCCGTCCTTTTCAGGACGACAAAAATTTTTTTAAAAGAGAAAAAACTATATCAAACCCCTTATTTTATCAAGAAAATTTACTTAAAAAATAGTTTTAAATAATAAATAAAATTTTAATTGTAGTTAAATTTAAAAAAAAATATTTTTTGGTCGATTTTTTTTTTCAGTGGATTTGGTAATTTGCTAGCAATTTCGTTATTCGAAATTTCCTTAAACAATCCTGTTTTAGGCGTAAATACAAAAAAATCTGCCATCTATTGTTTATAGGTAAACATTTTCAAATATGTTTACATCTTATCGACTATTGCAGGTCTTTTAATATACATGTCATAATTATCAGTTATCAATTATCATGCATCAACATTTCGCCTATTTGCATACATTAACATAATAAGAATTTAGTTTTATCGACCCTACTCAAGATTATCGGCATTTAATAGGATCAATGTTACCATTAGGGTACTGTAAAAACTATTTATTTTACATTTGAATATCACATGGTAATCATTGTTCATTTTCTGATGCTGAAAAAAATTGGCATATGTAATAACAAAACATCGAAACGAAGTATCTACGATCGTCCCTCTTCGTACATTTGTGACAAAGTTAGCAGCTCCAAGCAAAGGAAACATTTAATGGTAGTATATGCGTGCATTTTGGTATCTGTGTGTATGTATGCTTTTTAGTGTTGTATACCATCGTTTCATCGTATTGTTCTAATGGCGTCGGTTTTAGTTTCGTCATGTATGTATGTATATTATAGAAGCTACATTTTGGCCGACGGCAAATTGAAAAATGGTAATATTTATTTTCAAATAAATTTTATGTATTTTTTTTTAGTAAAAATTTATAACAAGATATATCTCTTTTTAAATATGTTTTGTGGTCCTGAAAAGGACCGATTGTTTTAGTTTTAAAGTTCTTAAAATTTTCTCCAAAATAGCGTCAAGATAATGTTTAACCGCCGAAACCGTACAAAGTGCGGCCTTGTCTCTTCAAAGCGTAGACGACATCCATAGCGGTGACGGTTTTACGCTTAGCGTGTTCAGTGTAGGTGACAGCATCACGAATAACGTTTTCCAAAAACACCTTCAGGACACCACGGGTTTCTTCGTAAATCAATCCAGAGATACGCTTTACACCGCCACGACGAGCCAAACGTCTGATTGCAGGCTTGGTGATACCTTGGATGTTATCACGCAACACTTTACGATGACGTTTAGCGCCACCTTTTCCCAAGCCTTTGCCACCTTTACCACGACCAGTCATTTTTTCACTTTTTAAATTAAATTCACTTCACAAGTTATGCACAAGAACTAATACTTACCATGCTGCGATACCTCATATTTATACAAAATCCGCTCTGAATTTACTACATACACATACGCTTCGATCTATCTTCGGGGTTGTTCGTATACACTTCGTGTGTACAGATACAAATGTTGAAGCATATACGCAGCACACACCCTTATTGGAAACTGTAGCCCGCCAAATTTTTTCTATAAATATCGGGAATCGCTCCGTAAGGCAACTATTACAGTGTTAACAGTGTTTGTGTGCATATCGTGAAGTGAACTAAAAACCTCTAGTGAAAAATGGCTCGTACTAAGCAAACTGCCCGTAAATCTACTGGTGGCAAAGCCCCTCGTAAGCAATTGGCTACCAAAGCTGCTCGTAAGAGCGCACCAGCCACCGGTGGTGTTAAGAAGCCACATCGTTTCCGCCCTGGTACCGTTGCTTTGCGTGAAATCCGTCGCTACCAGAAGAGTACTGAGTTGTTGATCCGCAAATTGCCTTTCCAACGTTTGGTTCGTGAAATTGCCCAAGATTTCAAGACTGACTTGCGTTTCCAGAGCTCTGCTGTCATGGCCTTGCAAGAAGCTAGCGAAGCCTACTTGGTCGGTCTCTTCGAAGATACCAACTTGTGTGCCATCCATGCCAAGCGTGTCACCATCATGCCCAAGGATATCCAATTGGCCAGACGTATTCGTGGAGAACGTGCTTAAATTATTGACATTTTAAAAGCCAACTTTTTTTTACAAAAACAATCGGTCCTTTTCAGGACCACAATATTTTTATAAAAAAGAGAAAAAAATTTATTCAAAACTTACACCTTTTTATTTTTATTAAAATAAATAAATATAGTCTTTTTTTGGGGATGGAAAAATACACTATTTATATTAAAAAAATTTTTTTCTTTTCTATGCGTTTTACTTTTGGTAATATTGGGTTTCAAAACATGGAGCGAAATCAAAAACTTTTTTTTAAAAAAAAATTATTTAATTTACTTTTTATGTTAAACTGAAAATTTTTATTTTCTATTAGCAACAGTATATTTGCTGTTATTCTTTTTGCAAAATTTGATTTTTCGTAGTAGCTACATAACAAGAATGAATGAAGATAAAAACAGGCAGGCCAATACATTCGAGAGAATTTTAACCTTAAATAGATAATTTAGATACATTGAATATAAATTTTTTCTGTATTTTTTATTATTTTTAAACAAATGATATTTTTTGCTATTCTAAAAACTGTTTTAAAAAGAATAAAATAGTATTTTAATATTTTAAATTATTAAAGGGAAATAGATTTCGTTCGGTATGCAACTGTTCTACATTTGCTTGCTTAGACAAGGGCATTTTTGAATTTGTGTTTAATTTCCAAAAAAAAATTATATATTTTTTTAAATTTGTGATTGCAACAATACATTGTTTAGAATTTACATTTTTAAATTTTTTATTTAGTTTCAAGTCCACTTTATATAGAAAAAAATATTTTATAATAAATGCAATAGAGCTCACCGCACATTTTGCATAGCCAACGACGTTGGTATAACATAGCATCGTAATATTTTAGACTTTTCGTAACAAACGTACACTTTTTACAAATTATGTAACATTTTAATAGAAATCTATCATTTCTATAATATCTTATGATAAAATTTTCCTAAAACATTTTTACATTAGAGCTTTCAAATTAATTTGCAGAAAAACTTTTATTCATGGAAAATACGCCAATATGGTGAATTCAACTGTCATAGACTACATAATAAAATCGATTATTTCACTATGAAAATCATCCAAATTTTCACTTTTTTTTACACTTCTTTCAAGAAAACATATCAAGATTCCATACTAAATTTTTATAAAAACCAATTTTCAATAAAAATTGGAAAATTTTTATAATTTAGTTACAATTTTATCATAACATTTTTATAAACTTTCAACTCAAACCCTTATAACTCGGTAACGCTTAAAGATAATTAACTCGGATTTTCTTTAATGATTAGCTGGATATCTCTACTAGAAGAATTGTATAAAAAATAAAAAGAAATTGTTACTATCTCATCGTAAAATGAATAATTCTGTGAAAACTTTTGTAAAAATTTTTATTCGCTTCCACACAACGTTTCGCAAAATTTCGTAGTTGACTACTATGTACTTCTCATAATTTCGATGTACCCAGCCATCACTAGTCTAAAGGTTGAAACCATATTTTCAACCAATCAGCGTACACCAGTAGTGAGTGTATATTTACAAAGTGTTAAAGTGTGTTTAAAAAGAAAAATATAAGTGAAATCATGTCTGACGCCGCCGTTGTTGAAGCCACCGCATCTCCAGTCGCCGCTGTTGAGAAAAAGGCACCTAAGAAAGCCGCTGCCAAGGCAAAGAAACCCTCTGCTGCCCCAAGCCATCCACCAACCCAACAAATGGTCGATGCTGCCATCAAAACATTGAAAGAACGTGGTGGTTCCTCATTGCCTGCCATCAAGAAATACTTGGCCAGCACATACAAAGTTGATGCTGTAAAATTGGCCCCATTCATCAAGAAGTACTTGAAGAGCGCTGTTGCTAGTGGAAAATTGATCCAAACTAAAGGTAAGGGTGCCTCCGGTTCATTCAAATTGTCCCCATCTGCCTCGAAGGAACCTAAAGCAAAGAGCGCTGAAAAGAAGAAGAAGGTCCCAGCCGGTGATAAGAAAAAGAAGGCAGCAGCACCCAAAAAGGCAGCCGGTGAAAAGAAAGCCGCTGCAAAGAAGCCTTCCGCTGCTAAAAAGACCGCCGAGAAGAAGAAGACCGAAAAGGCCAAGGCTAAAACTGCCAAAAAGACAGGTACAGTTAAAGCTAAACCCGCAAAAACAGCCGCCAAAGCATCAGCCACTAAACCAAAGGCACCCAAGGCAAAAACCACCGCTGCCAAGCCCAAAAAGGCTGCCGCAGCAAAGAAGCCAGCTGCCAAGAAGACCGCCGCTAAGAAGTAATTTTTCCATGCAAAATTACTTATCATGTCAAAATGATTATTTTCGATATTCGAAAGCAGTATATCTAACAGCCCTTTTCAGGGCTACAAAAAAATTTTTAAAAAGAGACCAAATTTAACTCAAACAATTTTTTAATTACCTAATAAATACTATGTTAATTTTAAGGGAAAAGCTAATCACAGCCCTTTTCGTAGCTGTAAAACATCTGTTGAAATCTTTTAATACCATTGTTACCTAATATGGGAATACATTACCCTTTAAGGAAATTTAAGTAATCACATGTTAAATGGGATTTTTTCCGCAACTGGATTAACTGTTTCACTTAGGGTCATAAACCAAAGCAATTACTAAGAATTATGAAAATCACTTAATGTTAAAGAAAATCTCATTTAGCATACCTAACCAATAAGAGAGTGGCGTACAATATTCCCTTCAAAAATCGCACTTAGCATACCTATTTCATTCTTTACGAGCATACCTACCCATAGATCTCGCGTACAAACGCATAAGTCCACATATACATCTCTACACCATTTCACGCTAACATACTAGTATACATCCCTAAAAAATTTAGTATCAACACACACGCTCACATATACTCGAACATCAATACAACGTTGCATACCGAGTGTTTGAGCATAAGAGCAATATGTGTTGATCATATTACTGTAGATGTAGATGGTGCTAAGCAAGGAGGGCAATATTAGAGTATGGGTAGTATACATATTTTATTTTAAAAAAGTAATAAGGGCAATGTGAGGGTGAGTGGTAGATATATTTTTTCTTTAAATTTGTAAATATAAATTAATTTTAGTTGAATAACGAATTAAGTCTCTTTTTTAATTTATTTTGTGGCCCTGAAAAGGGCCTTTGATGTTGTAGGGAAAATATTGTACGACGAAATAAGTATGCCATTTACTTGGAGCTGGTGTACTTAGTAACGGCTTTGGTACCTTCACTGACAGCGTGCTTAGCCAACTCACCGGGCAATAATAGACGGACGGCAGTTTGGATTTCCCGACTGGTGATGGTGGAACGCTTGTTGTAGTGAGCCAAACGGGAGGCTTCGGCGGCGATACGTTCAAAGATATCGTTGACGAAACTGTTCATGATGCTCATGGCCTTTGAGGAGATACCAGTATCGGGATGGACTTGCTTCAACACTTTGTAAATGTAGATAGCATAACTCTCCTTACGCTTGGTGCGTCTCTTGGTCTTGTCACCCTTAGTGATGTTCTTTTGGGCTTTGCCGGCCTTCTTTGCTGCTTTACCACTGGCTTTTGGAGGCATTTTCACTTGGTTTTTTTTTTAAGTCACACAAACACTTTTAACACTGTTCACGATTTTGTGTGTTTGATGGCTTACTCGGAATATTTAAACCATTTCATGCACAAGATATTCAGGTAGACGAAAACAGTCGCTATGTTTACGAAAACAACCCTCTAAAATTAGCTACACGTTGGATCCGAAAGTATAAATACTGCAGTTCATGCTGCGAACTAATATCATTTGTGTTTCAGTGCTAAGTGAAGTGAATTAAAAAAAAAAATAACTAAAAATGTCTGGTCGTGGTAAAGGTGGCAAAGTTAAGGGAAAGGCAAAGTCCCGTTCCAACCGTGCTGGTCTTCAATTCCCCGTCGGTCGTATCCATCGTTTGTTGCGCAAAGGCAACTATGCTGAACGTGTTGGTGCCGGAGCTCCAGTTTACTTGGCTGCTGTCATGGAGTATTTGGCCGCTGAAGTTCTTGAATTGGCTGGCAACGCTGCTCGTGACAACAAGAAGACAAGAATTATCCCCCGTCACTTGCAATTGGCTATCCGTAATGACGAAGAATTGAACAAATTGCTGTCCGGTGTCACCATTGCTCAAGGTGGTGTATTGCCAAACATCCAAGCTGTTCTCTTGCCCAAGAAGACCGAAAAGAAGGCTTAAATTATCTACGAGCATCAAAGAAAAAATGTAAATACAGGCCATCGTATAAATCAACAACAATCCGTCCTTTTCAGGACGACAAAAATTTTTTTAAAAGAGAAAAAACTATATCAAACCTTATTTTATCAAGAAAATTTACTTAAAAAATAGTTTTAAATAATAAATAAAATTTTAATTGTAGTTAAATTTAAAAAATATTTTTTGGTCGATTTTTTTTTTCAGTGGATTTGGTAATTTGCTAGCAATTTCGTTATTCGAAATTTCCTTAAACAATCCTGTTTTAGGCGTAAATACAAAAAAATCTGCCATCTATTGTTTATAGGTAAACATTTTCAAATATGTTTACATCTTATCGACTATTGCAGGTCTTTTAATATACATGTCATAATTATCAGTTATCAATTATCATGCATCAACATTTCGCCTATTTGCATACATTAACATAATAAGAATTTAGTTTTATCGACCCTACTCAAGATTATCGGCATTTAATAGGATCAATGTTACCATTAGGGTACTGTAAAAACTATTTATTTTACATTTGAATATCACATGGTAATCATTGTTCATTTTCTGATGCTGAAAAAAATTGGCATATGTAATAACAAAACATCGAAACGAAGTATCTACGATCGTCCCTCTTCGTACATTTGTGACAAAGTTAGCAGCTCCAAGCAAAGGAAACATTTAATGGTAGTATATGCGTGCATTTTGGTATCTGTGTGTATGTATGCTTTTTAGTGTTGTATACCATCGTTTCATCGTATTGTTCTAATGGCGTCGGTTTTAGTTTCGTCATGTATGTATGTATATTATAGAAGCTACATTTTGGCCGACGGCAAATTGAAAAATGGTAATATTTATTTTCAAATAAATTTTATGTATTTTTTTTTAGTAAAAATTTATAACAAGATATATCTCTTTTTAAATATGTTTTGTGGTCCTGAAAAGGACCGATTGTTTTAGTTTTAAAGTTCTTAAAATTTTCTCCAAAATAGCGTCAAGATAATGTTTAACCGCCGAAACCGTACAAAGTGCGGCCTTGTCTCTTCAAAGCGTAGACGACATCCATAGCGGTGACGGTTTTACGCTTAGCGTGTTCAGTGTAGGTGACAGCATCACGAATAACGTTTTCCAAAAACACCTTCAGGACACCACGGGTTTCTTCGTAAATCAATCCAGAGATACGCTTTACACCGCCACGACGAGCCAAACGTCTGATTGCAGGCTTGGTGATACCTTGGATGTTATCACGCAACACTTTACGATGACGTTTAGCGCCACCTTTTCCCAAGCCTTTGCCACCTTTACCACGACCAGTCATTTTTTCACTTTTTAAATTAAATTCACTTCACAAGTTATGCACAAGAACTAATACTTACCATGCTGCGATACCTCATATTTATACAAAATCCGCTCTGAATTTACTACATACACATACGCTTCGATCTATCTTCGGGGTTGTTCGTATACACTTCGTGTGTACAGATACAAATGTTGAAGCATATACGCAGCACACACCCTTATTGGAAACTGTAGCCCGCCAAATTTTTTCTATAAATATCGGGAATCGCTCCGTAAGGCAACTATTACAGTGTTAACAGTGTTTGTGTGCATATCGTGAAGTGAACTAAAAACCTCTAGTGAAAAATGGCTCGTACTAAGCAAACTGCCCGTAAATCTACTGGTGGCAAAGCCCCTCGTAAGCAATTGGCTACCAAAGCTGCTCGTAAGAGCGCACCAGCCACCGGTGGTGTTAAGAAGCCACATCGTTTCCGCCCTGGTACCGTTGCTTTGCGTGAAATCCGTCGCTACCAGAAGAGTACTGAGTTGTTGATCCGCAAATTGCCTTTCCAACGTTTGGTTCGTGAAATTGCCCAAGATTTCAAGACTGACTTGCGTTTCCAGAGCTCTGCTGTCATGGCCTTGCAAGAAGCTAGCGAAGCCTACTTGGTCGGTCTCTTCGAAGATACCAACTTGTGTGCCATCCATGCCAAGCGTGTCACCATCATGCCCAAGGATATCCAATTGGCCAGACGTATTCGTGGAGAACGTGCTTAAATTATTGACATTTTAAAAGCCAACTTTTTTTTACAAAAACAATCGGTCCTTTTCAGGACCACAATATTTTTATAAAAAAGAGAAAAAAATTTATTCAAAACTTACACCTTTTTATTTTTATTAAAATAAATAAATATAGTCTTTTTTTGGGGATGGAAAAATACACTATTTATATTAAAAAAATTTTTTTCTTTTCTATGCGTTTTACTTTTGGTAATATTGGGTTTCAAAACATGGAGCGAAATCAAAAACTTTTTTTTAAAAAAAAATTATTTAATTTACTTTTTATGTTAAATTGAAAATTTTTATTTTCTATTAGCAACAGTATATTTGCTGTTATTCTTTTTGCAAAATTTGATTTTTCGTAGTAGCTACATAACAAGAATGAATGAAGATAAAAACAGGCAGGCCAATACATTCGAGAGAATTTTAACCTTAAATAGATAATTTAGATACATTGAATATAAATTTTTTCTGTATTTTTTATTATTTTTAAACAAATGATATTTTTTGCTATTCTAAAAACTGTTTTAAAAAGAATAAAATAGTATTTTAATATTTTAAATTATTAAAGGGAAATAGATTTCGTTCGGTATGCAACTGTTCTACATTTGCTTGCTTAGACAAGGGCATTTTTGAATTTGTGTTTAATTTCCAAAAAAAAATTATATATTTTTTTAAATTTGTGATTGCAACAATACATTGTTTAGAATTTACATTTTTAAATTTTTTATTTAGTTTCAAGTCCACTTTATATAGAAAAAAATATTTTATAATAAATGCAATAGAGCTCACCGCACATTTTGCATAGCCAACGACGTTGGTATAACATAGCATCGTAATATTTTAGACTTTTCGTAACAAACGTACACTTTTTACAAATTATGTAACATTTTAATAGAAATCTATCATTTCTATAATATTTTATGATAAAATTTTCCTAAAACATTTTTACATTAGAGCTTTCAAATTAATTTGCAGAAAAACTTTTATTCATGGAAAATACGCCAATATGGTGAATTCAACTGTCATAGACTACATAATAAAATCGATTATTTCACTATGAAAATCATCCAAATTTTCACTTTTTTTTACACTTCTTTCAAGAAAACATATCAAGATTCCATACTAAATTTTTATAAAAACCAATTTTCAATAAAAATTGGAAAATTTTTATAATTTAGTTACAATTTTATCATAACATTTTTATAAACTTTCAACTCAAACCCTTATAACTCGGTAACGCTTAAAGATAATTAACTCGGATTTTCTTTAATGATTAGCTGGATATCTCTACTAGAAGAATTGTATAAAAAATAAAAAGAAATTGTTACTATCTCATCGTAAAATGAATAATTCTGTGAAAACTTTTGTAAAAATTTTTATTCGCTTCCACACAACGTTTCGCAAAATTTCGTAGTTGACTACTATGTACTTCTCATAATTTCGATGTACCCAGCCATCACTAATCTAAAGGTTGAAACCATATTTTCAACCAATCAGCGTACACCAGTAGTGAGTGTATATTTACAAAGTGTTAAAGTGTGTTTAAAAAGAAAAATATAAGTGAAATCATGTCTGACGCCGCCGTTGTTGAAGCCACCGCATCTCCAGTCGCCGCTGTTGAGAAAAAGGCACCTAAGAAAGCCGCTGCCAAGGCAAAGAAACCCTCTGCTGCCCCAAGCCATCCACCAACCCAACAAATGGTCGATGCTGCCATCAAAACATTGAAAGAACGTGGTGGTTCCTCATTGCCTGCCATCAAGAAATACTTGGCCAGCACATACAAAGTTGATGCTGTAAAATTGGCCCCATTCATCAAGAAGTACTTGAAGAGCGCTGTTGCTAGTGGAAAATTGATCCAAACTAAAGGTAAGGGTGCCTCCGGTTCATTCAAATTGTCCCCATCTGCCTCGAAGGAACCTAAAGCAAAGAGCGCTGAAAAGAAGAAGAAGGTCCCAGCCGGTGATAAGAAAAAGAAGGCAGCAGCACCCAAAAAGGCAGCCGGTGAAAAGAAAGCCGCTGCAAAGAAGCCTTCCGCTGCTAAAAAGACCGCCGAGAAGAAGAAGACCGAAAAGGCCAAGGCTAAAACTGCCAAAAAGACAGGTACAGTTAAAGCTAAACCCGCAAAAACAGCCGCCAAAGCATCAGCCACTAAACCAAAGGCACCCAAGGCAAAAACCACCGCTGCCAAGCCCAAAAAGGCTGCCGCAGCAAAGAAGCCAGCTGCCAAGAAGACCGCCGCTAAGAAGTAATTTTTCCATGCAAAATTACTTATCATGTCAAAATGATTATTTTCGATATTCGAAAGCAGTATATCTAACAGCCCTTTTCAGGGCTACAAAAAAATTTTTAAAAAGAGACCAAATTTAACTCAAACAATTTTTTAATTACCTAATAAATACTATGTTAATTTTAAGGGAAAAGCTAATCACAGCCCTTTTCGTAGCTGTAAAACATCTGTTGAAATCTTTTAATACCATTGTTACCTAATATGGGAATACATTACCCTTTAAGGAAATTTAAGTAATCACATGTTAAATGGGATTTTTTCCGCAACTGGATTAACTGTTTCACTTAGGGTCATAAACCAAAGCAATTACTAAGAACTATGAAAATCAGTTAATGTTAAAGAAAATCTCATTTAGCATACCTAACCAATAAGAGAGTGGCGTACAATATTCCCTTCAAAAATCGCACTTAGCATACCTATTTCATTCTTTACGAGCATACCTACCCATAGATCTCGCGTACAAACGCATAAGTCCACATATACATCTCTACACCATTTCACGCTAACATACTAGTATACATCCCTAAAAAATTTAGTATCAACACACACGCTCACATATACTCGAACATCAATACAACGTTGCATACCGAGTGTTTGAGCATAAGAGCAATATGTGTTGATCATATTACTGTAGATGTAGATGGTGCTAAGCAAGGAGGGCAATATTAGAGTATGGGTAGTATACATATTTTATTTTAAAAAAGTAATAAGGGCAATGTGAGGGTGAGTGGTAGATATATTTTTTCTTTAAATTTGTAAATATAAATTAATTTTAGTTGAATAACGAATTAAGTCTCTTTTTTAATTTATTTTGTGGCCCTGAAAAGGGCCTTTGATGTTGTAGGGAAAATATTGTACGACGAAATAAGTATGCCATTTACTTGGAGCTGGTGTACTTAGTAACGGCTTTGGTACCTTCACTGACAGCGTGCTTAGCCAACTCACCGGGCAATAATAGACGGACGGCAGTTTGGATTTCCCGACTGGTGATGGTGGAACGCTTGTTGTAGTGAGCCAAACGGGAGGCTTCGGCGGCGATACGTTCAAAGATATCGTTGACGAAACTGTTCATGATGCTCATGGCCTTTGAGGAGATACCAGTATCGGGATGGACTTGCTTCAACACTTTGTAAATGTAGATAGCATAACTCTCCTTACGCTTGGTGCGTCTCTTGGTCTTGTCACCCTTAGTGATGTTCTTTTGGGCTTTGCCGGCCTTCTTTGCTGCTTTACCACTGGCTTTTGGAGGCATTTTCACTTGGTTTTTTTTTTAAGTCACACAAACACTTTTAACACTGTTCACGATTTTGTGTGTTTGATGGCTTACTCGGAATATTTAAACCATTTCATGCACAAGATATTCAGGTAGACGAAAACAGTCGCTATGTTTACGAAAACAACCCTCTAAATTTAGCTACACGTTGGATCCGAAAGTATAAATACTGCAGTTCATGCTGCGAACTAATATCATTTGTGTTTCAGTGCTAAGTGAAGTGAATTAAAAAAAAATAACTAAAAATGTCTGGTCGTGGTAAAGGTGGCAAAGTTAAGGGAAAGGCAAAGTCCCGTTCCAACCGTGCTGGTCTTCAATTCCCCGTCGGTCGTATCCATCGTTTGTTGCGCAAAGGCAACTATGCTGAACGTGTTGGTGCCGGAGCTCCAGTTTACTTGGCTGCTGTCATGGAGTATTTGGCCGCTGAAGTTCTTGAATTGGCTGGCAACGCTGCTCGTGACAACAAGAAGACAAGAATTATCCCCCGTCACTTGCAATTGGCTATCCGTAATGACGAAGAATTGAACAAATTGCTGTCCGGTGTCACCATTGCTCAAGGTGGTGTATTGCCAAACATTCAAGCTGTTCTCTTGCCCAAGAAGACCGAAAAGAAGGCTTAAATTATCTACGAGCATCAAAGAAAAAATGTAAATACAGGCCATCGTATAAATCAACAACAACAATCCGTCCTTTTCAGGACGACAAAAATTTTTTTAAAAGAGAAAAAACTATATCAAACCTTATTTTATCAAGAAAATTTACTTAAAAAATAGTTTTAAATAATAAATAAAATTTTAATTGTAGTTAAATTTAAAAAATATTTTTTGGTCGATTTTTTTTCAGTGGATTTGGTAATTTGCTAGCAATTTCGTTATTCGAAATTTCCTTAAACAATCCTGTTTTAGGCGTAAATACAAAAAAAATCTGCCATCTATTGTTTATAGGTAAACATTTTCAAATATGTTTACATCTTATCGACTATTGCAGGTCTTTTAATATACATGTCATAATTATCAGTTATCAATTATCATGCATCAACATTTCGCCTTTTTGCATACATTAACATAATAAGAATTTAGTTTTATCGACCCTACTCAAGATTATCGGCATTTAATAGGATCAATGTTACCATTAGGGTACTGTAAAAACTATTTATTTTACATTTGAATATCACATGGTAATCATTGTTCATTTTCTGATGCTGAAAAAAATTGGCATATGTAATAACAAAACATCGAAACGAAGTATCTACGATCGTCCCTCTTCGTACATTTGTGACAAAGTTAGCAGCTCCAAGCAAAGGAAACATTTAATGGTAGTATATGCGTGCATTTTGGTATCTGTGTGTATGTATGCTTTTTAGTGTTGTATACCATCGTTTCATCGTATTGTTCTAATGGCGTCGGTTTTAGTTTCGTCATGTATGTATGTATATTATAGAAGCTACATTTTGGCCGACGGCAAATTGAAAAATGGTAATATTTATTTTCAAATAAATTTTATGTATTTTTTTTTAGTAAAAATTTATAACAAGATATATCTCTTTTTAAATATGTTTTGTGGTCCTGAAAAGGACCGATTGTTTTAGTTTTAAAGTTCTTAAAATTTTCTCCAAAATAGCGTCAAGATAATGTTTAACCGCCGAAACCGTACAAAGTGCGGCCTTGTCTCTTCAAAGCGTAGACGACATCCATAGCGGTGACGGTTTTACGCTTAGCGTGTTCAGTGTAGGTGACAGCATCACGAATAACGTTTTCCAAAAACACCTTCAGGACACCACGGGTTTCTTCGTAAATCAATCCAGAGATACGCTTTACACCGCCACGACGAGCCAAACGTCTGATTGCAGGCTTGGTGATACCTTGGATGTTATCACGCAACACTTTACGATGACGTTTAGCGCCACCTTTTCCCAAGCCTTTGCCACCTTTACCACGACCAGTCATTTTTTCACTTTTTAAATTAAATTCACTTCACAAGTTATGCACAAGAACTAATACTTACCATGCTGCGATACCTCATATTTATACAAAATCCGCTCTGAATTTACTACATACACATACGCTTCGATCTATCTTCGGGGTTGTTCGTATACACTTCGTGTGTACAGATACAAATGTTGAAGCATATACGCAGCACACACCCTTATTGGAAACTGTAGCCCGCCAAATTTTTTCTATAAATATCGGGAATCGCTCCGTAAGGCAACTATTACAGTGTTAACAGTGTTTGTGTGCATATCGTGAAGTGAACTAAAAACCTCTAGTGAAAAATGGCTCGTACTAAGCAAACTGCCCGTAAATCTACTGGTGGCAAAGCCCCTCGTAAGCAATTGGCTACCAAAGCTGCTCGTAAGAGCGCACCAGCCACCGGTGGTGTTAAGAAGCCACATCGTTTCCGCCCTGGTACCGTTGCTTTGCGTGAAATCCGTCGCTACCAGAAGAGTACTGAGTTGTTGATCCGCAAATTGCCTTTCCAACGTTTGGTTCGTGAAATTGCCCAAGATTTCAAGACTGACTTGCGTTTCCAGAGCTCTGCTGTCATGGCCTTGCAAGAAGCTAGCGAAGCCTACTTGGTCGGTCTCTTCGAAGATACCAACTTGTGTGCCATCCATGCCAAGCGTGTCACCATCATGCCCAAGGATATCCAATTGGCCAGACGTATTCGTGGAGAACGTGCTTAAATTATTGACATTTTAAAAGCCAACTTTTTTTTACAAAAACAATCGGTCCTTTTCAGGACCACAATATTTTTATAAAAAAGAGAAAAAAATTTATTCAAAACTTACACCTTTTTATTTTTATTAAAATAAATAAATATAGTCTTTTTTTGGGGATGGAAAAATACACTATTTATATTAAAAAAATTTTTTTCTTTTCTATGCGTTTTACTTTTGGTAATATTGGGTTTCAAAACATGGAGCGAAATCAAAAACTTTTTTTTAAAAAAAAATTATTTAATTTACTTTTTATGTTAAATTGAAAATTTTTATTTTCTATTAGCAACAGTATATTTGCTGTTATTCTTTTTGCAAAATTTGATTTTTCGTAGTAGCTACATAACAAGAATGAATGAAGATAAAAACAGGCAGGCCAATACATTCGAGAGAATTTTAACCTTAAATAGATAATTTAGATACATTGAATATAAATTTTTTCTGTATTTTTTATTATTTTTAAACAAATGATATTTTTTGCTATTCTAAAAACTGTTTTAAAAAGAATAAAATAGTATTTTAATATTTTAAATTATTAAAGGGAAATAGATTTCGTTCGGTATGCAACTGTTCTACATTTGCTTGCTTAGACAAGGGCATTTTTGAATTTGTGTTTAATTTCCAAAAAAAAATTATATATTTTTTTAAATTTGTGATTGCAACAATACATTGTTTAGAATTTACATTTTTAAATTTTTTATTTAGTTTCAAGTCCACTTTATATAGAAAAAAATATTTTATAATAAATGCAATAGAGCTCACCGCACATTTTGCATAGCCAACGACGTTGGTATAACATAGCATCGTAATATTTTAGACTTTTCGTAACAAACGTACACTTTTTACAAATTATGTAACATTTTAATAGAAATCTATCATTTCTATAATATTTTATGATAAAATTTTCCTAAAACATTTTTACATTAGAGCTTTCAAATTAATTTGCAGAAAAACTTTTATTCATGGAAAATACGCCAATATGGTGAATTCAACTGTCATAGACTACATAATAAAATCGATTATTTCACTATGAAAATCATCCAAATTTTCACTTTTTTTTACACTTCTTTCAAGAAAACATATCAAGATTCCATACTAAATTTTTATAAAAACCAATTTTCAATAAAAATTGGAAAATTTTTATAATTTAGTTACAATTTTATCATAACATTTTTATAAACTTTCAACTCAAACCCTTATAACTCGGTAACGCTTAAAGATAATTAACTCGGATTTTCTTTAATGATTAGCTGGATATCTCTACTAGAAGAATTGTATAAAAAATAAAAAGAAATTGTTACTATCTCATCGTAAAATGAATAATTCTGTGAAAACTTTTGTAAAAATTTTTATTCGCTTCCACACAACGTTTCGCAAAATTTCGTAGTTGACTACTATGTACTTCTCATAATTTCGATGTACCCAGCCATCACTAATCTAAAGGTTGAAACCATATTTTCAACCAATCAGCGTACACCAGTAGTGAGTGTATATTTACAAAGTGTTAAAGTGTGTTTAAAAAGAAAAATATAAGTGAAATCATGTCTGACGCCGCCGTTGTTGAAGCCACCGCATCTCCAGTCGCCGCTGTTGAGAAAAAGGCACCTAAGAAAGCCGCTGCCAAGGCAAAGAAACCCTCTGCTGCCCCAAGCCATCCACCAACCCAACAAATGGTCGATGCTGCCATCAAAACATTGAAAGAACGTGGTGGTTCCTCATTGCCTGCCATCAAGAAATACTTGGCCAGCACATACAAAGTTGATGCTGTAAAATTGGCCCCATTCATCAAGAAGTACTTGAAGAGCGCTGTTGCTAGTGGAAAATTGATCCAAACTAAAGGTAAGGGTGCCTCCGGTTCATTCAAATTGTCCCCATCTGCCTCGAAGGAACCTAAAGCAAAGAGCGCTGAAAAGAAGAAGAAGGTCCCAGCCGGTGATAAGAAAAAGAAGGCAGCAGCACCCAAAAAGGCAGCCGGTGAAAAGAAAGCCGCTGCAAAGAAGCCTTCCGCTGCTAAAAAGACCGCCGAGAAGAAGAAGACCGAAAAGGCCAAGGCTAAAACTGCCAAAAAGACAGGTACAGTTAAAGCTAAACCCGCAAAAACAGCCGCCAAAGCATCAGCCACTAAACCAAAGGCACCCAAGGCAAAAACCACCGCTGCCAAGCCCAAAAAGGCTGCCGCAGCAAAGAAGCCAGCTGCCAAGAAGACCGCCGCTAAGAAGTAATTTTTCCATGCAAAATTACTTATCATGTCAAAATGATTATTTTCGATATTCGAAAGCAGTATATCTAACAGCCCTTTTCAGGGCTACAAAAAAATTTTTAAAAAGAGACCAAATTTAACTCAAACAATTTTTTAATTACCTAATAAATACTATGTTAATTTTAAGGGAAAAGCTAATCACAGCCCTTTTCGTAGCTGTAAAACATCTGTTGAAATCTTTTAATACCATTGTTACCTAATATGGGAATACATTACCCTTTAAGGAAATTTAAGTAATCACATGTTAAATGGGATTTTTTCCGCAACTGGATTAACTGTTTCACTTAGGGTCATAAACCAAAGCAATTACTAAGAACTATGAAAATCAGTTAATGTTAAAGAAAATCTCATTTAGCATACCTAACCAATAAGAGAGTGGCGTACAATATTCCCTTCAAAAATCGCACTTAGCATACCTATTTCATTCTTTACGAGCATACCTACCCATAGATCTCGCGTACAAACGCATAAGTCCACATATACATCTCTACACCATTTCACGCTAACATACTAGTATACATCCCTAAAAAATTTAGTATCAACACACACGCTCACATATACTCGAACATCAATACAACGTTGCATACCGAGTGTTTGAGCATAAGAGCAATATGTGTTGATCATATTACTGTAGATGTAGATGGTGCTAAGCAAGGAGGGCAATATTAGAGTATGGGTAGTATACATATTTTATTTTAAAAAAGTAATAAGGGCAATGTGAGGGTGAGTGGTAGATATATTTTTTCTTTAAATTTGTAAATATAAATTAATTTTAGTTGAATAACGAATTAAGTCTCTTTTTTAATTTATTTTGTGGCCCTGAAAAGGGCCTTTGATGTTGTAGGGAAAATATTGTACGACGAAATAAGTATGCCATTTACTTGGAGCTGGTGTACTTAGTAACGGCTTTGGTACCTTCACTGACAGCGTGCTTAGCCAACTCACCGGGCAATAATAGACGGACGGCAGTTTGGATTTCCCGACTGGTGATGGTGGAACGCTTGTTGTAGTGAGCCAAACGGGAGGCTTCGGCGGCGATACGTTCAAAGATATCGTTGACGAAACTGTTCATGATGCTCATGGCCTTTGAGGAGATACCAGTATCGGGATGGACTTGCTTCAACACTTTGTAAATGTAGATAGCATAACTCTCCTTACGCTTGGTGCGTCTCTTGGTCTTGTCACCCTTAGTGATGTTCTTTTGGGCTTTGCCGGCCTTCTTTGCTGCTTTACCACTGGCTTTTGGAGGCATTTTCACTTGGTTTTTTTTTTAAGTCACACAAACACTTTTAACACTGTTCACGATTTTGTGTGTTTGATGGCTTACTCGGAATATTTAAACCATTTCATGCACAAGATATTCAGGTAGACGAAAACAGTCGCTATGTTTACGAAAACAACCCTCTAAATTTAGCTACACGTTGGATCCGAAAGTATAAATACTGCAGTTCATGCTGCGAACTAATATCATTTGTGTTTCAGTGCTAAGTGAAGTGAATTAAAAAAAAATAACTAAAAATGTCTGGTCGTGGTAAAGGTGGCAAAGTTAAGGGAAAGGCAAAGTCCCGTTCCAACCGTGCTGGTCTTCAATTCCCCGTCGGTCGTATCCATCGTTTGTTGCGCAAAGGCAACTATGCTGAACGTGTTGGTGCCGGAGCTCCAGTTTACTTGGCTGCTGTCATGGAGTATTTGGCCGCTGAAGTTCTTGAATTGGCTGGCAACGCTGCTCGTGACAACAAGAAGACAAGAATTATCCCCCGTCACTTGCAATTGGCTATCCGTAATGACGAAGAATTGAACAAATTGCTGTCCGGTGTCACCATTGCTCAAGGTGGTGTATTGCCAAACATTCAAGCTGTTCTCTTGCCCAAGAAGACCGAAAAGAAGGCTTAAATTATCTACGAGCATCAAAGAAAAAATGTAAATACAGGCCATCGTATAAATCAACAACAACAATCCGTCCTTTTCAGGACGACAAAAATTTTTTTAAAAGAGAAAAAACTATATCAAACCTTATTTTATCAAGAAAATTTACTTAAAAAATAGTTTTAAATAATAAATAAAATTTTAATTGTAGTTAAATTTAAAAAATATTTTTTGGTCGATTTTTTTTCAGTGGATTTGGTAATTTGCTAGCAATTTCGTTATTCGAAATTTCCTTAAACAATCCTGTTTTAGGCGTAAATACAAAAAAAATCTGCCATCTATTGTTTATAGGTAAACATTTTCAAATATGTTTACATCTTATCGACTATTGCAGGTCTTTTAATATACATGTCATAATTATCAGTTATCAATTATCATGCATCAACATTTCGCCTTTTTGCATACATTAACATAATAAGAATTTAGTTTTATCGACCCTACTCAAGATTATCGGCATTTAATAGGATCAATGTTACCATTAGGGTACTGTAAAAACTATTTATTTTACATTTGAATATCACATGGTAATCATTGTTCATTTTCTGATGCTGAAAAAAATTGGCATATGTAATAACAAAACATCGAAACGAAGTATCTACGATCGTCCCTCTTCGTACATTTGTGACAAAGTTAGCAGCTCCAAGCAAAGGAAACATTTAATGGTAGTATATGCGTGCATTTTGGTATCTGTGTGTATGTATGCTTTTTAGTGTTGTATACCATCGTTTCATCGTATTGTTCTAATGGCGTCGGTTTTAGTTTCGTCATGTATGTATGTATATTATAGAAGCTACATTTTGGCCGACGGCAAATTGAAAAATGGTAATATTTATTTTCAAATAAATTTTATGTATTTTTTTTTAGTAAAAATTTATAACAAGATATATCTCTTTTTAAATATGTTTTGTGGTCCTGAAAAGGACCGATTGTTTTAGTTTTAAAGTTCTTAAAATTTTCTCCAAAATAGCGTCAAGATAATGTTTAACCGCCGAAACCGTACAAAGTGCGGCCTTGTCTCTTCAAAGCGTAGACGACATCCATAGCGGTGACGGTTTTACGCTTAGCGTGTTCAGTGTAGGTGACAGCATCACGAATAACGTTTTCCAAAAACACCTTCAGGACACCACGGGTTTCTTCGTAAATCAATCCAGAGATACGCTTTACACCGCCACGACGAGCCAAACGTCTGATTGCAGGCTTGGTGATACCTTGGATGTTATCACGCAACACTTTACGATGACGTTTAGCGCCACCTTTTCCCAAGCCTTTGCCACCTTTACCACGACCAGTCATTTTTTCACTTTTTAAATTAAATTCACTTCACAAGTTATGCACAAGAACTAATACTTACCATGCTGCGATACCTCATATTTATACAAAATCCGCTCTGAATTTACTACATACACATACGCTTCGATCTATCTTCGGGGTTGTTCGTATACACTTCGTGTGTACAGATACAAATGTTGAAGCATATACGCAGCACACACCCTTATTGGAAACTGTAGCCCGCCAAATTTTTTCTATAAATATCGGGAATCGCTCCGTAAGGCAACTATTACAGTGTTAACAGTGTTTGTGTGCATATCGTGAAGTGAACTAAAAACCTCTAGTGAAAAATGGCTCGTACTAAGCAAACTGCCCGTAAATCTACTGGTGGCAAAGCCCCTCGTAAGCAATTGGCTACCAAAGCTGCTCGTAAGAGCGCACCAGCCACCGGTGGTGTTAAGAAGCCACATCGTTTCCGCCCTGGTACCGTTGCTTTGCGTGAAATCCGTCGCTACCAGAAGAGTACTGAGTTGTTGATCCGCAAATTGCCTTTCCAACGTTTGGTTCGTGAAATTGCCCAAGATTTCAAGACTGACTTGCGTTTCCAGAGCTCTGCTGTCATGGCCTTGCAAGAAGCTAGCGAAGCCTACTTGGTCGGTCTCTTCGAAGATACCAACTTGTGTGCCATCCATGCCAAGCGTGTCACCATCATGCCCAAGGATATCCAATTGGCCAGACGTATTCGTGGAGAACGTGCTTAAATTATTGACATTTTAAAAGCCAACTTTTTTTTACAAAAACAATCGGTCCTTTTCAGGACCACAATATTTTTATAAAAAAGAGAAAAAAATTTATTCAAAACTTACACCTTTTTATTTTTATTAAAATAAATAAATATAGTCTTTTTTTGGGGATGGAAAAATACACTATTTATATTAAAAAAATTTTTTTCTTTTCTATGCGTTTTACTTTTGGTAATATTGGGTTTCAAAACATGGAGCGAAATCAAAAACTTTTTTTTAAAAAAAAATTATTTAATTTACTTTTTATGTTAAATTGAAAATTTTTATTTTCTATTAGCAACAGTATATTTGCTGTTATTCTTTTTGCAAAATTTGATTTTTCGTAGTAGCTACATAACAAGAATGAATGAAGATAAAAACAGGCAGGCCAATACATTCGAGAGAATTTTAACCTTAAATAGATAATTTAGATACATTGAATATAAATTTTTTCTGTATTTTTTATTATTTTTAAACAAATGATATTTTTTGCTATTCTAAAAACTGTTTTAAAAAGAATAAAATAGTATTTTAATATTTTAAATTATTAAAGGGAAATAGATTTCGTTCGGTATGCAACTGTTCTACATTTGCTTGCTTAGACAAGGGCATTTTTGAATTTGTGTTTAATTTCCAAAAAAAAATTATATATTTTTTTAAATTTGTGATTGCAACAATACATTGTTTAGAATTTACATTTTTAAATTTTTTATTTAGTTTCAAGTCCACTTTATATAGAAAAAAATATTTTATAATAAATGCAATAGAGCTCACCGCACATTTTGCATAGCCAACGACGTTGGTATAACATAGCATCGTAATATTTTAGACTTTTCGTAACAAACGTACACTTTTTACAAATTATGTAACATTTTAATAGAAATCTATCATTTCTATAATATTTTATGATAAAATTTTCCTAAAACATTTTTACATTAGAGCTTTCAAATTAATTTGCAGAAAAACTTTTATTCATGGAAAATACGCCAATATGGTGAATTCAACTGTCATAGACTACATAATAAAATCGATTATTTCACTATGAAAATCATCCAAATTTTCACTTTTTTTTACACTTCTTTCAAGAAAACATATCAAGATTCCATACTAAATTTTTATAAAAACCAATTTTCAATAAAAATTGGAAAATTTTTATAATTTAGTTACAATTTTATCATAACATTTTTATAAACTTTCAACTCAAACCCTTATAACTCGGTAACGCTTAAAGATAATTAACTCGGATTTTCTTTAATGATTAGCTGGATATCTCTACTAGAAGAATTGTATAAAAAATAAAAAGAAATTGTTACTATCTCATCGTAAAATGAATAATTCTGTGAAAACTTTTGTAAAAATTTTTATTCGCTTCCACACAACGTTTCGCAAAATTTCGTAGTTGACTACTATGTACTTCTCATAATTTCGATGTACCCAGCCATCACTAATCTAAAGGTTGAAACCATATTTTCAACCAATCAGCGTACACCAGTAGTGAGTGTATATTTACAAAGTGTTAAAGTGTGTTTAAAAAGAAAAATATAAGTGAAATCATGTCTGACGCCGCCGTTGTTGAAGCCACCGCATCTCCAGTCGCCGCTGTTGAGAAAAAGGCACCTAAGAAAGCCGCTGCCAAGGCAAAGAAACCCTCTGCTGCCCCAAGCCATCCACCAACCCAACAAATGGTCGATGCTGCCATCAAAACATTGAAAGAACGTGGTGGTTCCTCATTGCCTGCCATCAAGAAATACTTGGCCAGCACATACAAAGTTGATGCTGTAAAATTGGCCCCATTCATCAAGAAGTACTTGAAGAGCGCTGTTGCTAGTGGAAAATTGATCCAAACTAAAGGTAAGGGTGCCTCCGGTTCATTCAAATTGTCCCCATCTGCCTCGAAGGAACCTAAAGCAAAGAGCGCTGAAAAGAAGAAGAAGGTCCCAGCCGGTGATAAGAAAAAGAAGGCAGCAGCACCCAAAAAGGCAGCCGGTGAAAAGAAAGCCGCTGCAAAGAAGCCTTCCGCTGCTAAAAAGACCGCCGAGAAGAAGAAGACCGAAAAGGCCAAGGCTAAAACTGCCAAAAAGACAGGTACAGTTAAAGCTAAACCCGCAAAAACAGCCGCCAAAGCATCAGCCACTAAACCAAAGGCACCCAAGGCAAAAACCACCGCTGCCAAGCCCAAAAAGGCTGCCGCAGCAAAGAAGCCAGCTGCCAAGAAGACCGCCGCTAAGAAGTAATTTTTCCATGCAAAATTACTTATCATGTCAAAATGATTATTTTCGATATTCGAAAGCAGTATATCTAACAGCCCTTTTCAGGGCTACAAAAAAATTTTTAAAAAGAGACCAAATTTAACTCAAACAATTTTTTAATTACCTAATAAATACTATGTTAATTTTAAGGGAAAAGCTAATCACAGCCCTTTTCGTAGCTGTAAAACATCTGTTGAAATCTTTTAATACCATTGTTACCTAATATGGGAATACATTACCCTTTAAGGAAATTTAAGTAATCACATGTTAAATGGGATTTTTTCCGCAACTGGATTAACTGTTTCACTTAGGGTCATAAACCAAAGCAATTACTAAGAACTATGAAAATCAGTTAATGTTAAAGAAAATCTCATTTAGCATACCTAACCAATAAGAGAGTGGCGTACAATATTCCCTTCAAAAATCGCACTTAGCATACCTATTTCATTCTTTACGAGCATACCTACCCATAGATCTCGCGTACAAACGCATAAGTCCACATATACATCTCTACACCATTTCACGCTAACATACTAGTATACATCCCTAAAAAATTTAGTATCAACACACACGCTCACATATACTCGAACATCAATACAACGTTGCATACCGAGTGTTTGAGCATAAGAGCAATATGTGTTGATCATATTACTGTAGATGTAGATGGTGCTAAGCAAGGAGGGCAATATTAGAGTATGGGTAGTATACATATTTTATTTTAAAAAAGTAATAAGGGCAATGTGAGGGTGAGTGGTAGATATATTTTTTCTTTAAATTTGTAAATATAAATTAATTTTAGTTGAATAACGAATTAAGTCTCTTTTTTAATTTATTTTGTGGCCCTGAAAAGGGCCTTTGATGTTGTAGGGAAAATATTGTACGACGAAATAAGTATGCCATTTACTTGGAGCTGGTGTACTTAGTAACGGCTTTGGTACCTTCACTGACAGCGTGCTTAGCCAACTCACCGGGCAATAATAGACGGACGGCAGTTTGGATTTCCCGACTGGTGATGGTGGAACGCTTGTTGTAGTGAGCCAAACGGGAGGCTTCGGCGGCGATACGTTCAAAGATATCGTTGACGAAACTGTTCATGATGCTCATGGCCTTTGAGGAGATACCAGTATCGGGATGGACTTGCTTCAACACTTTGTAAATGTAGATAGCATAACTCTCCTTACGCTTGGTGCGTCTCTTGGTCTTGTCACCCTTAGTGATGTTCTTTTGGGCTTTGCCGGCCTTCTTTGCTGCTTTACCACTGGCTTTTGGAGGCATTTTCACTTGGTTTTTTTTTTAAGTCACACAAACACTTTTAACACTGTTCACGATTTTGTGTGTTTGATTTATTTATTTATTTATTTATTTATTTATTTATTTTATTTACCATATTTTTCATTTAACAATTTTTGCCTTATAAGCTACGATCTTATGTCTTATTTTCTTTAGCATATATATATATATATTTCTATAAAGTTCTTACATTCTAATTATATACTAATGTTTTTGGTAGGCCAGCCAAACCCATTATCCTTATTTCATTCTAGTTCCACTTTAAAAGCCCGTGGAGTCTCTTATCATATTTGCCCTAGTAAAAAGGTAAAGAAAAACTCTAGGATCTAACTCTCAAATGTTTTTTTTTTATATTTCCTACTTAAAACTAATAAAACGTATTTACATAACAAAAACTAAAAAGGAAATCATAATAAAACAAAAATTCAAAAAGGTATTTACATAATATTTACAGGTTCATAAACTTAAATTAACAATCCATTCTTGAAAGCAAAATTATTAAGGTATTTACAAAAAGGTCATAAAATTATTCTCTCCAAATTCTATTTCCCCCATAGGGGATCTCTCATTGCGAAGTACGATAAACAAGATCGTCAAAACCGTATGTTCGGAACCGTCTATGATAAAACAGCAGCCGACCATTCTCATCGTAAAGTTTCCCATTCTCGGACATGTTTAACAAGGAGGCCGGGGGTAAGTATGCCCCTTGTCGAATGTATCGGTCAAAAGTCTCATCAGAGACAGCGCAGCCCCTTACCATCTCATTTGGATGGCTGGAGCATTTCGAGAGTTGATCAAGGGCAGTCCGTGTCATAAATACATCGATCCGGCCCAAAGCGCTCAATTCATATATCCTCCTACAGCTAGGCCTGATCCAGTGCCCTTCCTCATCCATCCTGCATCTGAGATCCAGACAATATCTAAGGATCCTTCTCTCCAACATCCGAATCCTCTCCATCTGATGAGATGATATGGAGAACCATATCGGGAATCCGTATGACATCGACGGACGCACAATCTGTCTATATATGGCCAGTTTAACCCTCCGGCTCAGGCCTCCCCTTCCCGCGAGGGCACTGTACAATGCCTGGAAAGCCACCCTACCCTTCGCCATGACATGGTCCACATGACGCGTATAGGTCATGTCCTCTTGAAATACAATGCCCAGGTACTTCAGGACCCTTGCATTAGCAATCACCTCCCCTCCGATGGTCACCCTAGGTATATATCCCCTAGTGTTCTTGAATATCCGCTTCTTGATGCCCTTGAACATAATCGTTCTGCACTTCTCCACGTTGAGCGAGAGTCTCCATCTGTCGAAATAAATCCTGAGGGTCTCCAGGTACCTGGTCAAATTCCTCTCAGCTATCCTCGCGCTGGCATGAGTGGACGCCACCATTATGTCGTCCGCATACATTAGCAGAAGTTCCCCTCCCTGTGGGAGAGGAATATCTGCTAAGTATATGTTGTACAGTACAGGGCCCAGCACCGAGCCCTGTGGTACCCCCGCCATCACGGCCCTCGTATCAGACCTAACGGTCCCTAAGGCCACAGCAAATGATCTGCCTCTGAGGTACTCCCCCACCAAGGCAACAACATACCGATCGAAACCGAATGTCCTCATCTTCTCTACAATACCCATCTGCCACACGGTATCGAAGGCCTTCTGGAAATCCAAGCTGACGGCTATGGTAGCACAGCGGTCGTTCAACCTTCTTGTCACCCTGTCCGTCAGGGTCATCAGTGCATGTACCGTCGAGGTCTGCCTTCTAAAACCAAATTGGCAATCGCCAAGAACAGCCTCCGTATCGAGATGTTCGTTCAGCCTCTCCAGAATCACTATCTCAAACAGCTTCCCCACGTTCGATAGAAGCGAGATTGGCCTATATCCACCTGGGTCAGTGGGATCCTTGCCCAGTTTAGGTACTGCGACAACCTTGGACACCTTCCACTCCTTAGGGAAATATCCAACATTTAATGAGTGGTTGAATATTAGGGTCAGGGCAGACCATGCCCCTCTGCCAGCCCTCTTCAGAACAAAATTCGGGATTCCGTCTTCTCCACAACTCTTTTTGTTATTTAGCCTCTTGAGATAGGCTCCTATTTCCTCCACTTTGACCAGCCGTAACGGTACTGCGGTCGATCCCGGGATCACTGTCCCATCTGCAAAATAGTCTGTGCCAAAATCCACCATAGGTGCCAAGGGCTCTTCATCGTCATCAGGGGCGTATCCGGCTACAGCAGTCCCCTGTATTCTCGCAAATTCACTAGCTAGTATCTCGGCCTTTTCTCGATCGGCCACAGCTCTCCTGCCACCCGAGTCCACCAAGTCATCGATTCCCCTTCTCCTTAGGGCACCACTCAGCCCCTTCACCTTTCTGTACATGTCCTTGTCTGCGGAGATGGCCTGCAGCCTTCGAAGGTAATACTCCTCTTCAAACCTTGCTATCCGCTCGCCAATCAGTTTATTCATCCTCTTGATAATAGCCTTCGCAGTGGTGTAGCCTTGCGGGTCAAGAGTCCTATGTACTCTCCTCCTGAGCGTCTTCTTTTGGCGGATCAAATCCAAAATGTCGGGCGGCAGTTCCGGCAACCCATCTCTCTTTGGCGTAACCTTCCTAATGGTCTCTACCATGGTCTGATTAATAGCAGATGAAAGCTTTCCAACTGCCTCATCTATCTCAGCCGGCAACACATTGCGATCCCTAGGGAGCAATTCCGATCCAAGCCTCTCGGCCAGTTTCCGATTGAAGGCCCTGACATCCATCCTATTGAAATCATAGACCTCCACCCTCTCTCCAGCCCGCAACCCAATAGTTGTGGCCTCTAACACCACCGCCTTATGATCGGATTCAAAATCCACGATCCTCAGTCCACCCCTCCTCATGGCACCCTCTGTAGGTCGAATACCCACAGTAGTCAGAATCATGTCTATATACGACCCTGTCCCCATCGCACACCTTGTCGGCCCAACCGTAGGTCTAACCAGCAAAGACGGGCACGACAGCAGCCACTCGTAGAGCGCCCTCCCCCTTGTGTTCATCTGGACCCCACCCCATGAGCCATGCTTGGCATTAAGATCTGCGCCTATGACCGCCTCATCAGTCCCAATGACTGCCTCGACCGCATCGAGGCTTCCCACTCCCAGCGCCTCAGTCGGCCGTAAGTACAACGACATGGCAACGACGCTCCTGCCCCCGGTCCCTTTGATCCTGACTACTGTAGCCTCGACGTTTCCGAAATCCGACGCAAGCCTCTCCCCACTCAACCTGTCCGTCAAGCATATCGCCGTACCACCACCGGCGCTGCCCCCTCTCCGATCCTGCCTAAAGACCGTATAGCCCTGCAGACCATATGTGTGCCTAGCTGATAACTTCGTCTCGGCTATCAGTAGTACATCAGGTCTGTGCTCCCTCACAAACAGCTCCAAGTAGTGTCTCTTCTGGCGAGACACTAAGGAATTCACATTCAAGAAAATACACTTCAAACTAGTCATAGAGTCTCAGGCTAAGAAGCAGACCGAAAACGCCCTGCAATCTCTCATCATCATTCGTATATCGCCTGTATGTGTCGACAAACCCATTCACTTTCCTCATGCACGTGACAAAGTCCTTTCCTATGAGCCTCTTCAGCTCCCCATCAAACCAGCCCATCGCGGCTCCTACCTGCCCAGACGCTTCCCTAGACACCGGTACCGCATCCACCCTAGTCCGTAAACCGGCCGACTCAGCCATCCCTACAGCGCCAGCGAAGGTCCTACCCTGCTGCACAAAACTAGGCGCCACCGCCTCTCTCCGGGGCCCCACCGCTCTATTCACATTATTCGCCCTCGCAAACGACTTCCTCTCCTCCATCTCCCTAAGGAGACTTATCCTCTTTGGACACTCCTTTGAACTGGCCACGTGGCCATCCACCCCGCAATTAACACAGTGAACCTGCCGACCTATTCTCCTCACTATCTCCCCGGTCACAGGGTCCTTCTCCAAAGTCTCCTGACAATTCTGCTCTCTATTCGGGACCTCGCATTTCCCGGCCCCATGCGACTGGCCGCACTTGACGCATCTGTACGGCATTCTACAATTAGTGGACACATGCCCGAACCTCTGGCAATTATGGCACTGAACCAGACCCTTCCTCTTGTGGGTCTCAACCCTGACCCTGCAGTTCAACAGATACCTAAGCCTCCGAAAAGCCTTTATATCAGCACTCTTGTCCAATTGGACTACCCATCGGTCACCCCTCAGCTTGACCACATTCCTCAGACCCAGCTCCGGCATATTCTCATTAATATACCCCTCTAAATCCTCCTTGTCAAACGTGTCCGACAACCCCTTTATAATAACCGAAACCGGTTTTAACTCCCTAGGCGTAAAGGTGAAATGAGAGACCCCCCTTTCCTCCAAAAACTTCCTAATCACCTCATGGTCCCCATTCGTATTCAATTTAAGATTTATCAAGTTCTTATTAACAATATGCAGTGAAAAAAGATTATGTCCTAATCTCTCCTTAACATTACTTATCAATACCTTCGAATTGGAATTATATATTTTTATGACGGGTGGGCTGGCCTTACCTTTCGATCCTGTTGACGTTGTCGGTCCCTTTGTTGTTGAATTAATTTGGCCTCTCTCATGATCCATGGCTTCCTTCTCAGTATTTCTCTGCAGTTGTTGTTGTTGCTGCCCTGGCTGTTTTGGCACTGCTCCTTTGTTGGCTGGTAATGTGGCCTGCTGCCCTGCTATATCTACATTCATGTCCATATCGATTTCATGGTCGATTTCTAGGCTCCACTCTGTTGCTGTTATATGATGTGCTGTCGGCATGACATCGGCTTTTGTGATAGTTCTAGTCGGGTTGTTGACGACTTCCGTTGTTTTTGTAGTTTTGCCGAGGGGGTTGGCTGCTTCGGCATTTATATTCGTTTTTGCCATTGTTGTCGTTTGGCAATAGTTCACATTATTTGGCGGTTGGAGATTGATGTTGGCGTCTCCACCGGCCAATTTTGATGTTAATTGATTGTTTACCATCATAAGCTCATTTATTTTCTGGAGGGCTATCTGATGATCATTTTTTAATTGCTCTAGTTGTCTCGTGAGCTCTATTATTGCTGCATCGGCTTTCAATTTTTTGAAATCCCTGTCGCCGGAATTTCCCGATCTGTTTTTCTTTCTCTTCGTGGATTCACGACTCTGAACCACCTGGAAACCATCGGCTGTTAAAAATTCTTCTTCGGCAACATTGGCGTTGAGAGTACCATTAATGCTCGGGTTTCTATTGTTCATAGAATTGACTACTATGCGATTCTCATCGTCTGGGGTGCCAATAGCACCACCACTGTTATCACTCATGATGCACTTCAAGACTTCGTAATACTACGAAAGTTAACTTCTTTTGCACTTCGTATAAGTTCACTTCTAACACTTGATGTTTACACTTCGAGCGCTGCTCTTGTAATTCTGTAATGTGTTGTTCTGTGTTTGATGGCTTACTCGGAATATTTAAACCATTTCATGCACAAGATATTCAGGTAGACGAAAACAGTCGCTATGTTTACGAAAACAACCCTCTAAATTTAGCTACACGTTGGATCCGAAAGTATAAATACTGCAGTTCATGCTGCGAACTAATATCATTTGTGTTTCAGTGCTAAGTGAAGTGAATTAAAAAAAAATAACTAAAAATGTCTGGTCGTGGTAAAGGTGGCAAAGTTAAGGGAAAGGCAAAGTCCCGTTCCAACCGTGCTGGTCTTCAATTCCCCGTCGGTCGTATCCATCGTTTGTTGCGCAAAGGCAACTATGCTGAACGTGTTGGTGCCGGAGCTCCAGTTTACTTGGCTGCTGTCATGGAGTATTTGGCCGCTGAAGTTCTTGAATTGGCTGGCAACGCTGCTCGTGACAACAAGAAGACAAGAATTATCCCCCGTCACTTGCAATTGGCTATCCGTAATGACGAAGAATTGAACAAATTGCTGTCCGGTGTCACCATTGCTCAAGGTGGTGTATTGCCAAACATTCAAGCTGTTCTCTTGCCCAAGAAGACCGAAAAGAAGGCTTAAATTATCTACGAGCATCAAAGAAAAAATGTAAATACAGGCCATCGTATAAATCAACAACAACAATCCGTCCTTTTCAGGACGACAAAAATTTTTTTAAAAGAGAAAAAACTATATCAAACCTTATTTTATCAAGAAAATTTACTTAAAAAATAGTTTTAAATAATAAATAAAATTTTAATTGTAGTTAAATTTAAAAAATATTTTTTGGTCGATTTTTTTTCAGTGGATTTGGTAATTTGCTAGCAATTTCGTTATTCGAAATTTCCTTAAACAATCCTGTTTTAGGCGTAAATACAAAAAAAATCTGCCATCTATTGTTTATAGGTAAACATTTTCAAATATGTTTACATCTTATCGACTATTGCAGGTCTTTTAATATACATGTCATAATTATCAGTTATCAATTATCATGCATCAACATTTCGCCTTTTTGCATACATTAACATAATAAGAATTTAGTTTTATCGACCCTACTCAAGATTATCGGCATTTAATAGGATCAATGTTACCATTAGGGTACTGTAAAAACTATTTATTTTACATTTGAATATCACATGGTAATCATTGTTCATTTTCTGATGCTGAAAAAAATTGGCATATGTAATAACAAAACATCGAAACGAAGTATCTACGATCGTCCCTCTTCGTACATTTGTGACAAAGTTAGCAGCTCCAAGCAAAGGAAACATTTAATGGTAGTATATGCGTGCATTTTGGTATCTGTGTGTATGTATGCTTTTTAGTGTTGTATACCATCGTTTCATCGTATTGTTCTAATGGCGTCGGTTTTAGTTTCGTCATGTATGTATGTATATTATAGAAGCTACATTTTGGCCGACGGCAAATTGAAAAATGGTAATATTTATTTTCAAATAAATTTTATGTATTTTTTTTTAGTAAAAATTTATAACAAGATATATCTCTTTTTAAATATGTTTTGTGGTCCTGAAAAGGACCGATTGTTTTAGTTTTAAAGTTCTTAAAATTTTCTCCAAAATAGCGTCAAGATAATGTTTAACCGCCGAAACCGTACAAAGTGCGGCCTTGTCTCTTCAAAGCGTAGACGACATCCATAGCGGTGACGGTTTTACGCTTAGCGTGTTCAGTGTAGGTGACAGCATCACGAATAACGTTTTCCAAAAACACCTTCAGGACACCACGGGTTTCTTCGTAAATCAATCCAGAGATACGCTTTACACCGCCACGACGAGCCAAACGTCTGATTGCAGGCTTGGTGATACCTTGGATGTTATCACGCAACACTTTACGATGACGTTTAGCGCCACCTTTTCCCAAGCCTTTGCCACCTTTACCACGACCAGTCATTTTTTCACTTTTTAAATTAAATTCACTTCACAAGTTATGCACAAGAACTAATACTTACCATGCTGCGATACCTCATATTTATACAAAATCCGCTCTGAATTTACTACATACACATACGCTTCGATCTATCTTCGGGGTTGTTCGTATACACTTCGTGTGTACAGATACAAATGTTGAAGCATATACGCAGCACACACCCTTATTGGAAACTGTAGCCCGCCAAATTTTTTCTATAAATATCGGGAATCGCTCCGTAAGGCAACTATTACAGTGTTAACAGTGTTTGTGTGCATATCGTGAAGTGAACTAAAAACCTCTAGTGAAAAATGGCTCGTACTAAGCAAACTGCCCGTAAATCTACTGGTGGCAAAGCCCCTCGTAAGCAATTGGCTACCAAAGCTGCTCGTAAGAGCGCACCAGCCACCGGTGGTGTTAAGAAGCCACATCGTTTCCGCCCTGGTACCGTTGCTTTGCGTGAAATCCGTCGCTACCAGAAGAGTACTGAGTTGTTGATCCGCAAATTGCCTTTCCAACGTTTGGTTCGTGAAATTGCCCAAGATTTCAAGACTGACTTGCGTTTCCAGAGCTCTGCTGTCATGGCCTTGCAAGAAGCTAGCGAAGCCTACTTGGTCGGTCTCTTCGAAGATACCAACTTGTGTGCCATCCATGCCAAGCGTGTCACCATCATGCCCAAGGATATCCAATTGGCCAGACGTATTCGTGGAGAACGTGCTTAAATTATTGACATTTTAAAAGCCAACTTTTTTTTACAAAAACAATCGGTCCTTTTCAGGACCACAATATTTTTATAAAAAAGAGAAAAAAATTTATTCAAAACTTACACCTTTTTATTTTTATTAAAATAAATAAATATAGTCTTTTTTTGGGGATGGAAAAATACACTATTTATATTAAAAAAATTTTTTTCTTTTCTATGCGTTTTACTTTTGGTAATATTGGGTTTCAAAACATGGAGCGAAATCAAAAACTTTTTTTTAAAAAAAAATTATTTAATTTACTTTTTATGTTAAATTGAAAATTTTTATTTTCTATTAGCAACAGTATATTTGCTGTTATTCTTTTTGCAAAATTTGATTTTTCGTAGTAGCTACATAACAAGAATGAATGAAGATAAAAACAGGCAGGCCAATACATTCGAGAGAATTTTAACCTTAAATAGATAATTTAGATACATTGAATATAAATTTTTTCTGTATTTTTTATTATTTTTAAACAAATGATATTTTTTGCTATTCTAAAAACTGTTTTAAAAAGAATAAAATAGTATTTTAATATTTTAAATTATTAAAGGGAAATAGATTTCGTTCGGTATGCAACTGTTCTACATTTGCTTGCTTAGACAAGGGCATTTTTGAATTTGTGTTTAATTTCCAAAAAAAAATTATATATTTTTTTAAATTTGTGATTGCAACAATACATTGTTTAGAATTTACATTTTTAAATTTTTTATTTAGTTTCAAGTCCACTTTATATAGAAAAAAATATTTTATAATAAATGCAATAGAGCTCACCGCACATTTTGCATAGCCAACGACGTTGGTATAACATAGCATCGTAATATTTTAGACTTTTCGTAACAAACGTACACTTTTTACAAATTATGTAACATTTTAATAGAAATCTATCATTTCTATAATATTTTATGATAAAATTTTCCTAAAACATTTTTACATTAGAGCTTTCAAATTAATTTGCAGAAAAACTTTTATTCATGGAAAATACGCCAATATGGTGAATTCAACTGTCATAGACTACATAATAAAATCGATTATTTCACTATGAAAATCATCCAAATTTTCACTTTTTTTTACACTTCTTTCAAGAAAACATATCAAGATTCCATACTAAATTTTTATAAAAACCAATTTTCAATAAAAATTGGAAAATTTTTATAATTTAGTTACAATTTTATCATAACATTTTTATAAACTTTCAACTCAAACCCTTATAACTCGGTAACGCTTAAAGATAATTAACTCGGATTTTCTTTAATGATTAGCTGGATATCTCTACTAGAAGAATTGTATAAAAAATAAAAAGAAATTGTTACTATCTCATCGTAAAATGAATAATTCTGTGAAAACTTTTGTAAAAATTTTTATTCGCTTCCACACAACGTTTCGCAAAATTTCGTAGTTGACTACTATGTACTTCTCATAATTTCGATGTACCCAGCCATCACTAATCTAAAGGTTGAAACCATATTTTCAACCAATCAGCGTACACCAGTAGTGAGTGTATATTTACAAAGTGTTAAAGTGTGTTTAAAAAGAAAAATATAAGTGAAATCATGTCTGACGCCGCCGTTGTTGAAGCCACCGCATCTCCAGTCGCCGCTGTTGAGAAAAAGGCACCTAAGAAAGCCGCTGCCAAGGCAAAGAAACCCTCTGCTGCCCCAAGCCATCCACCAACCCAACAAATGGTCGATGCTGCCATCAAAACATTGAAAGAACGTGGTGGTTCCTCATTGCCTGCCATCAAGAAATACTTGGCCAGCACATACAAAGTTGATGCTGTAAAATTGGCCCCATTCATCAAGAAGTACTTGAAGAGCGCTGTTGCTAGTGGAAAATTGATCCAAACTAAAGGTAAGGGTGCCTCCGGTTCATTCAAATTGTCCCCATCTGCCTCGAAGGAACCTAAAGCAAAGAGCGCTGAAAAGAAGAAGAAGGTCCCAGCCGGTGATAAGAAAAAGAAGGCAGCAGCACCCAAAAAGGCAGCCGGTGAAAAGAAAGCCGCTGCAAAGAAGCCTTCCGCTGCTAAAAAGACCGCCGAGAAGAAGAAGACCGAAAAGGCCAAGGCTAAAACTGCCAAAAAGACAGGTACAGTTAAAGCTAAACCCGCAAAAACAGCCGCCAAAGCATCAGCCACTAAACCAAAGGCACCCAAGGCAAAAACCACCGCTGCCAAGCCCAAAAAGGCTGCCGCAGCAAAGAAGCCAGCTGCCAAGAAGACCGCCGCTAAGAAGTAATTTTTCCATGCAAAATTACTTATCATGTCAAAATGATTATTTTCGATATTCGAAAGCAGTATATCTAACAGCCCTTTTCAGGGCTACAAAAAAATTTTTAAAAAGAGACCAAATTTAACTCAAACAATTTTTTAATTACCTAATAAATACTATGTTAATTTTAAGGGAAAAGCTAATCACAGCCCTTTTCGTAGCTGTAAAACATCTGTTGAAATCTTTTAATACCATTGTTACCTAATATGGGAATACATTACCCTTTAAGGAAATTTAAGTAATCACATGTTAAATGGGATTTTTTCCGCAACTGGATTAACTGTTTCACTTAGGGTCATAAACCAAAGCAATTACTAAGAACTATGAAAATCAGTTAATGTTAAAGAAAATCTCATTTAGCATACCTAACCAATAAGAGAGTGGCGTACAATATTCCCTTCAAAAATCGCACTTAGCATACCTATTTCATTCTTTACGAGCATACCTACCCATAGATCTCGCGTACAAACGCATAAGTCCACATATACATCTCTACACCATTTCACGCTAACATACTAGTATACATCCCTAAAAAATTTAGTATCAACACACACGCTCACATATACTCGAACATCAATACAACGTTGCATACCGAGTGTTTGAGCATAAGAGCAATATGTGTTGATCATATTACTGTAGATGTAGATGGTGCTAAGCAAGGAGGGCAATATTAGAGTATGGGTAGTATACATATTTTATTTTAAAAAAGTAATAAGGGCAATGTGAGGGTGAGTGGTAGATATATTTTTTCTTTAAATTTGTAAATATAAATTAATTTTAGTTGAATAACGAATTAAGTCTCTTTTTTAATTTATTTTGTGGCCCTGAAAAGGGCCTTTGATGTTGTAGGGAAAATATTGTACGACGAAATAAGTATGCCATTTACTTGGAGCTGGTGTACTTAGTAACGGCTTTGGTACCTTCACTGACAGCGTGCTTAGCCAACTCACCGGGCAATAATAGACGGACGGCAGTTTGGATTTCCCGACTGGTGATGGTGGAACGCTTGTTGTAGTGAGCCAAACGGGAGGCTTCGGCGGCGATACGTTCAAAGATATCGTTGACGAAACTGTTCATGATGCTCATGGCCTTTGAGGAGATACCAGTATCGGGATGGACTTGCTTCAACACTTTGTAAATGTAGATAGCATAACTCTCCTTACGCTTGGTGCGTCTCTTGGTCTTGTCACCCTTAGTGATGTTCTTTTGGGCTTTGCCGGCCTTCTTTGCTGCTTTACCACTGGCTTTTGGAGGCATTTTCACTTGGTTTTTTTTTTAAGTCACACAAACACTTTTAACACTGTTCACGATTTTGTGTGTTTGATGGCTTACTCGGAATATTTAAACCATTTCATGCACAAGATATTCAGGTAGACGAAAACAGTCGCTATGTTTACGAAAACAACCCTCTAAATTTAGCTACACGTTGGATCCGAAAGTATAAATACTGCAGTTCATGCTGCGAACTAATATCATTTGTGTTTCAGTGCTAAGTGAAGTGAATTAAAAAAAAATAACTAAAAATGTCTGGTCGTGGTAAAGGTGGCAAAGTTAAGGGAAAGGCAAAGTCCCGTTCCAACCGTGCTGGTCTTCAATTCCCCGTCGGTCGTATCCATCGTTTGTTGCGCAAAGGCAACTATGCTGAACGTGTTGGTGCCGGAGCTCCAGTTTACTTGGCTGCTGTCATGGAGTATTTGGCCGCTGAAGTTCTTGAATTGGCTGGCAACGCTGCTCGTGACAACAAGAAGACAAGAATTATCCCCCGTCACTTGCAATTGGCTATCCGTAATGACGAAGAATTGAACAAATTGCTGTCCGGTGTCACCATTGCTCAAGGTGGTGTATTGCCAAACATTCAAGCTGTTCTCTTGCCCAAGAAGACCGAAAAGAAGGCTTAAATTATCTACGAGCATCAAAGAAAAAATGTAAATACAGGCCATCGTATAAATCAACAACAACAATCCGTCCTTTTCAGGACGACAAAAATTTTTTTAAAAGAGAAAAAACTATATCAAACCTTATTTTATCAAGAAAATTTACTTAAAAAATAGTTTTAAATAATAAATAAAATTTTAATTGTAGTTAAATTTAAAAAATATTTTTTGGTCGATTTTTTTTCAGTGGATTTGGTAATTTGCTAGCAATTTCGTTATTCGAAATTTCCTTAAACAATCCTGTTTTAGGCGTAAATACAAAAAAAATCTGCCATCTATTGTTTATAGGTAAACATTTTCAAATATGTTTACATCTTATCGACTATTGCAGGTCTTTTAATATACATGTCATAATTATCAGTTATCAATTATCATGCATCAACATTTCGCCTTTTTGCATACATTAACATAATAAGAATTTAGTTTTATCGACCCTACTCAAGATTATCGGCATTTAATAGGATCAATGTTACCATTAGGGTACTGTAAAAACTATTTATTTTACATTTGAATATCACATGGTAATCATTGTTCATTTTCTGATGCTGAAAAAAATTGGCATATGTAATAACAAAACATCGAAACGAAGTATCTACGATCGTCCCTCTTCGTACATTTGTGACAAAGTTAGCAGCTCCAAGCAAAGGAAACATTTAATGGTAGTATATGCGTGCATTTTGGTATCTGTGTGTATGTATGCTTTTTAGTGTTGTATACCATCGTTTCATCGTATTGTTCTAATGGCGTCGGTTTTAGTTTCGTCATGTATGTATGTATATTATAGAAGCTACATTTTGGCCGACGGCAAATTGAAAAATGGTAATATTTATTTTCAAATAAATTTTATGTATTTTTTTTTAGTAAAAATTTATAACAAGATATATCTCTTTTTAAATATGTTTTGTGGTCCTGAAAAGGACCGATTGTTTTAGTTTTAAAGTTCTTAAAATTTTCTCCAAAATAGCGTCAAGATAATGTTTAACCGCCGAAACCGTACAAAGTGCGGCCTTGTCTCTTCAAAGCGTAGACGACATCCATAGCGGTGACGGTTTTACGCTTAGCGTGTTCAGTGTAGGTGACAGCATCACGAATAACGTTTTCCAAAAACACCTTCAGGACACCACGGGTTTCTTCGTAAATCAATCCAGAGATACGCTTTACACCGCCACGACGAGCCAAACGTCTGATTGCAGGCTTGGTGATACCTTGGATGTTATCACGCAACACTTTACGATGACGTTTAGCGCCACCTTTTCCCAAGCCTTTGCCACCTTTACCACGACCAGTCATTTTTTCACTTTTTAAATTAAATTCACTTCACAAGTTATGCACAAGAACTAATACTTACCATGCTGCGATACCTCATATTTATACAAAATCCGCTCTGAATTTACTACATACACATACGCTTCGATCTATCTTCGGGGTTGTTCGTATACACTTCGTGTGTACAGATACAAATGTTGAAGCATATACGCAGCACACACCCTTATTGGAAACTGTAGCCCGCCAAATTTTTTCTATAAATATCGGGAATCGCTCCGTAAGGCAACTATTACAGTGTTAACAGTGTTTGTGTGCATATCGTGAAGTGAACTAAAAACCTCTAGTGAAAAATGGCTCGTACTAAGCAAACTGCCCGTAAATCTACTGGTGGCAAAGCCCCTCGTAAGCAATTGGCTACCAAAGCTGCTCGTAAGAGCGCACCAGCCACCGGTGGTGTTAAGAAGCCACATCGTTTCCGCCCTGGTACCGTTGCTTTGCGTGAAATCCGTCGCTACCAGAAGAGTACTGAGTTGTTGATCCGCAAATTGCCTTTCCAACGTTTGGTTCGTGAAATTGCCCAAGATTTCAAGACTGACTTGCGTTTCCAGAGCTCTGCTGTCATGGCCTTGCAAGAAGCTAGCGAAGCCTACTTGGTCGGTCTCTTCGAAGATACCAACTTGTGTGCCATCCATGCCAAGCGTGTCACCATCATGCCCAAGGATATCCAATTGGCCAGACGTATTCGTGGAGAACGTGCTTAAATTATTGACATTTTAAAAGCCAACTTTTTTTTACAAAAACAATCGGTCCTTTTCAGGACCACAATATTTTTATAAAAAAGAGAAAAAAATTTATTCAAAACTTACACCTTTTTATTTTTATTAAAATAAATAAATATAGTCTTTTTTTGGGGATGGAAAAATACACTATTTATATTAAAAAAATTTTTTTCTTTTCTATGCGTTTTACTTTTGGTAATATTGGGTTTCAAAACATGGAGCGAAATCAAAAACTTTTTTTTAAAAAAAAATTATTTAATTTACTTTTTATGTTAAATTGAAAATTTTTATTTTCTATTAGCAACAGTATATTTGCTGTTATTCTTTTTGCAAAATTTGATTTTTCGTAGTAGCTACATAACAAGAATGAATGAAGATAAAAACAGGCAGGCCAATACATTCGAGAGAATTTTAACCTTAAATAGATAATTTAGATACATTGAATATAAATTTTTTCTGTATTTTTTATTATTTTTAAACAAATGATATTTTTTGCTATTCTAAAAACTGTTTTAAAAAGAATAAAATAGTATTTTAATATTTTAAATTATTAAAGGGAAATAGATTTCGTTCGGTATGCAACTGTTCTACATTTGCTTGCTTAGACAAGGGCATTTTTGAATTTGTGTTTAATTTCCAAAAAAAAATTATATATTTTTTTAAATTTGTGATTGCAACAATACATTGTTTAGAATTTACATTTTTAAATTTTTTATTTAGTTTCAAGTCCACTTTATATAGAAAAAAATATTTTATAATAAATGCAATAGAGCTCACCGCACATTTTGCATAGCCAACGACGTTGGTATAACATAGCATCGTAATATTTTAGACTTTTCGTAACAAACGTACACTTTTTACAAATTATGTAACATTTTAATAGAAATCTATCATTTCTATAATATTTTATGATAAAATTTTCCTAAAACATTTTTACATTAGAGCTTTCAAATTAATTTGCAGAAAAACTTTTATTCATGGAAAATACGCCAATATGGTGAATTCAACTGTCATAGACTACATAATAAAATCGATTATTTCACTATGAAAATCATCCAAATTTTCACTTTTTTTTACACTTCTTTCAAGAAAACATATCAAGATTCCATACTAAATTTTTATAAAAACCAATTTTCAATAAAAATTGGAAAATTTTTATAATTTAGTTACAATTTTATCATAACATTTTTATAAACTTTCAACTCAAACCCTTATAACTCGGTAACGCTTAAAGATAATTAACTCGGATTTTCTTTAATGATTAGCTGGATATCTCTACTAGAAGAATTGTATAAAAAATAAAAAGAAATTGTTACTATCTCATCGTAAAATGAATAATTCTGTGAAAACTTTTGTAAAAATTTTTATTCGCTTCCACACAACGTTTCGCAAAATTTCGTAGTTGACTACTATGTACTTCTCATAATTTCGATGTACCCAGCCATCACTAATCTAAAGGTTGAAACCATATTTTCAACCAATCAGCGTACACCAGTAGTGAGTGTATATTTACAAAGTGTTAAAGTGTGTTTAAAAAGAAAAATATAAGTGAAATCATGTCTGACGCCGCCGTTGTTGAAGCCACCGCATCTCCAGTCGCCGCTGTTGAGAAAAAGGCACCTAAGAAAGCCGCTGCCAAGGCAAAGAAACCCTCTGCTGCCCCAAGCCATCCACCAACCCAACAAATGGTCGATGCTGCCATCAAAACATTGAAAGAACGTGGTGGTTCCTCATTGCCTGCCATCAAGAAATACTTGGCCAGCACATACAAAGTTGATGCTGTAAAATTGGCCCCATTCATCAAGAAGTACTTGAAGAGCGCTGTTGCTAGTGGAAAATTGATCCAAACTAAAGGTAAGGGTGCCTCCGGTTCATTCAAATTGTCCCCATCTGCCTCGAAGGAACCTAAAGCAAAGAGCGCTGAAAAGAAGAAGAAGGTCCCAGCCGGTGATAAGAAAAAGAAGGCAGCAGCACCCAAAAAGGCAGCCGGTGAAAAGAAAGCCGCTGCAAAGAAGCCTTCCGCTGCTAAAAAGACCGCCGAGAAGAAGAAGACCGAAAAGGCCAAGGCTAAAACTGCCAAAAAGACAGGTACAGTTAAAGCTAAACCCGCAAAAACAGCCGCCAAAGCATCAGCCACTAAACCAAAGGCACCCAAGGCAAAAACCACCGCTGCCAAGCCCAAAAAGGCTGCCGCAGCAAAGAAGCCAGCTGCCAAGAAGACCGCCGCTAAGAAGTAATTTTTCCATGCAAAATTACTTATCATGTCAAAATGATTATTTTCGATATTCGAAAGCAGTATATCTAACAGCCCTTTTCAGGGCTACAAAAAAATTTTTAAAAAGAGACCAAATTTAACTCAAACAATTTTTTAATTACCTAATAAATACTATGTTAATTTTAAGGGAAAAGCTAATCACAGCCCTTTTCGTAGCTGTAAAACATCTGTTGAAATCTTTTAATACCATTGTTACCTAATATGGGAATACATTACCCTTTAAGGAAATTTAAGTAATCACATGTTAAATGGGATTTTTTCCGCAACTGGATTAACTGTTTCACTTAGGGTCATAAACCAAAGCAATTACTAAGAACTATGAAAATCAGTTAATGTTAAAGAAAATCTCATTTAGCATACCTAACCAATAAGAGAGTGGCGTACAATATTCCCTTCAAAAATCGCACTTAGCATACCTATTTCATTCTTTACGAGCATACCTACCCATAGATCTCGCGTACAAACGCATAAGTCCACATATACATCTCTACACCATTTCACGCTAACATACTAGTATACATCCCTAAAAAATTTAGTATCAACACACACGCTCACATATACTCGAACATCAATACAACGTTGCATACCGAGTGTTTGAGCATAAGAGCAATATGTGTTGATCATATTACTGTAGATGTAGATGGTGCTAAGCAAGGAGGGCAATATTAGAGTATGGGTAGTATACATATTTTATTTTAAAAAAGTAATAAGGGCAATGTGAGGGTGAGTGGTAGATATATTTTTTCTTTAAATTTGTAAATATAAATTAATTTTAGTTGAATAACGAATTAAGTCTCTTTTTTAATTTATTTTGTGGCCCTGAAAAGGGCCTTTGATGTTGTAGGGAAAATATTGTACGACGAAATAAGTATGCCATTTACTTGGAGCTGGTGTACTTAGTAACGGCTTTGGTACCTTCACTGACAGCGTGCTTAGCCAACTCACCGGGCAATAATAGACGGACGGCAGTTTGGATTTCCCGACTGGTGATGGTGGAACGCTTGTTGTAGTGAGCCAAACGGGAGGCTTCGGCGGCGATACGTTCAAAGATATCGTTGACGAAACTGTTCATGATGCTCATGGCCTTTGAGGAGATACCAGTATCGGGATGGACTTGCTTCAACACTTTGTAAATGTAGATAGCATAACTCTCCTTACGCTTGGTGCGTCTCTTGGTCTTGTCACCCTTAGTGATGTTCTTTTGGGCTTTGCCGGCCTTCTTTGCTGCTTTACCACTGGCTTTTGGAGGCATTTTCACTTGGTTTTTTTTTTAAGTCACACAAACACTTTTAACACTGTTCACGATTTTGTGTGTTTGATGGCTTACTCGGAATATTTAAACCATTTCATGCACAAGATATTCAGGTAGACGAAAACAGTCGCTATGTTTACGAAAACAACCCTCTAAATTTAGCTACACGTTGGATCCGAAAGTATAAATACTGCAGTTCATGCTGCGAACTAATATCATTTGTGTTTCAGTGCTAAGTGAAGTGAATTAAAAAAAAATAACTAAAAATGTCTGGTCGTGGTAAAGGTGGCAAAGTTAAGGGAAAGGCAAAGTCCCGTTCCAACCGTGCTGGTCTTCAATTCCCCGTCGGTCGTATCCATCGTTTGTTGCGCAAAGGCAACTATGCTGAACGTGTTGGTGCCGGAGCTCCAGTTTACTTGGCTGCTGTCATGGAGTATTTGGCCGCTGAAGTTCTTGAATTGGCTGGCAACGCTGCTCGTGACAACAAGAAGACAAGAATTATCCCCCGTCACTTGCAATTGGCTATCCGTAATGACGAAGAATTGAACAAATTGCTGTCCGGTGTCACCATTGCTCAAGGTGGTGTATTGCCAAACATTCAAGCTGTTCTCTTGCCCAAGAAGACCGAAAAGAAGGCTTAAATTATCTACGAGCATCAAAGAAAAAATGTAAATACAGGCCATCGTATAAATCAACAACAACAATCCGTCCTTTTCAGGACGACAAAAATTTTTTTAAAAGAGAAAAAACTATATCAAACCTTATTTTATCAAGAAAATTTACTTAAAAAATAGTTTTAAATAATAAATAAAATTTTAATTGTAGTTAAATTTAAAAAATATTTTTTGGTCGATTTTTTTTCAGTGGATTTGGTAATTTGCTAGCAATTTCGTTATTCGAAATTTCCTTAAACAATCCTGTTTTAGGCGTAAATACAAAAAAAATCTGCCATCTATTGTTTATAGGTAAACATTTTCAAATATGTTTACATCTTATCGACTATTGCAGGTCTTTTAATATACATGTCATAATTATCAGTTATCAATTATCATGCATCAACATTTCGCCTTTTTGCATACATTAACATAATAAGAATTTAGTTTTATCGACCCTACTCAAGATTATCGGCATTTAATAGGATCAATGTTACCATTAGGGTACTGTAAAAACTATTTATTTTACATTTGAATATCACATGGTAATCATTGTTCATTTTCTGATGCTGAAAAAAATTGGCATATGTAATAACAAAACATCGAAACGAAGTATCTACGATCGTCCCTCTTCGTACATTTGTGACAAAGTTAGCAGCTCCAAGCAAAGGAAACATTTAATGGTAGTATATGCGTGCATTTTGGTATCTGTGTGTATGTATGCTTTTTAGTGTTGTATACCATCGTTTCATCGTATTGTTCTAATGGCGTCGGTTTTAGTTTCGTCATGTATGTATGTATATTATAGAAGCTACATTTTGGCCGACGGCAAATTGAAAAATGGTAATATTTATTTTCAAATAAATTTTATGTATTTTTTTTTAGTAAAAATTTATAACAAGATATATCTCTTTTTAAATATGTTTTGTGGTCCTGAAAAGGACCGATTGTTTTAGTTTTAAAGTTCTTAAAATTTTCTCCAAAATAGCGTCAAGATAATGTTTAACCGCCGAAACCGTACAAAGTGCGGCCTTGTCTCTTCAAAGCGTAGACGACATCCATAGCGGTGACGGTTTTACGCTTAGCGTGTTCAGTGTAGGTGACAGCATCACGAATAACGTTTTCCAAAAACACCTTCAGGACACCACGGGTTTCTTCGTAAATCAATCCAGAGATACGCTTTACACCGCCACGACGAGCCAAACGTCTGATTGCAGGCTTGGTGATACCTTGGATGTTATCACGCAACACTTTACGATGACGTTTAGCGCCACCTTTTCCCAAGCCTTTGCCACCTTTACCACGACCAGTCATTTTTTCACTTTTTAAATTAAATTCACTTCACAAGTTATGCACAAGAACTAATACTTACCATGTTTTTTTTGTTTTAAATATAACGCTTTATTTCTAAATTCATATTTGCATGTACCAGAGGCGCTTACTGATAAATTCTTAGAACTACTATCTCATTGCTAATGCGATCTTGAGTACTCTACCTTAAATTTAAAATGTACTGCGTTCTTAGGCAACAGTTACTACATACATCAAAATGAAAATTAAAATTCAAACAAAATCAAAAAGTTAGACCCAAAAAATAGATTTAAAAAAGGCCAAGGCAGCTTTCCACTTAATATATAACTTAATTCTATCAACTAACCTATACTTAATACTAACTATGTACACTATCTACAATTGTTGCAGACACCATCTTTACTGCGTAGGATCATAGACCAAGTCCCTTAGACCATAAGAGTCAGCTCTCCGATGATAGAAGAGGAGACGCCCATCAACATATAAATGCCCTGCCTCCTTGAGTGCGGGCAGAGCAGCAGTCGGAAGATGTCTTCTCCTGAGAACGAAGTCTAGGTCCACAATTCGGCACACAGAGTCTGCAACAAGTCCATTATCAAGGTCCTGGCATTTTTCTATAAAATCAAGGGCACAGCCCATAAGGAACACATCTATCCTTCGATCCCCAAACTCGTCATACACAATCCTTGACGCCGGATATCTGAAGACGCCATTCCCGTCGGCGACAGCCCTAAGGCCCAAACAACGCCATAGGACACGCCTCTCCCAGGCCCTAAACCTTTCCATCTGACACGACGTTATGTCATACCACACGGGGAATGCATGCGCCAACACCGGCCTGACCACCTGTCTATATATAAGAAGGCGAACCTCTCGAGATAGACCACCCCGCATCCGTAAAAGACTACCATATGCAAAATACGCCCTATTCGCCCTATCCAGAGCATGATCAACATGTCTCGCAAAAGTGAAACGAGAGTCGAATACCACCCCCAGGTATTTCATCGTATCCGCCACGGAGATATCCTCGCCCCCAATCGAGAGGTGGGGTCTGTATCTCCTAAAATTAGGGAACGTCACCCCCGGTCTCCCTCTTACCACCAGTGCCGAGCACTTACCCACATTCAACCTAAGTCTCCACCTCATATAGTAGTGGTGAAGTTCCTCCAAGAAGGAGTTCATCGCACCACCCACAGTAGACGCCCTTACCCCAGAAAAAGCAAGAAGTACATCATCGGCATATGCCAACAAGAGGCCACCAGGAGGCGGATCCGGAACATCGTGGACAAAAATATTAAACAAAATCGGTCCAAGTAAGGACCCCTGAGGAACTCCAGCGACCACCTGTCTCTCCGAAGAGAGTCCACTATCCACCCTCACCCTGAAGGTCCTACCCGTCAGGAAGCTCGCCACCAGTCTACAAATCCGACGATCAATCCCGATTGATCGAAGCTTGTAGATGACACCGTCATGCCAGACAGTGTCAAAGGCCTTCGCGAAGTCGAGCCCGACCGCAATCGTGCCACGTCCCCGGTTGAGACCCTCAGTCACATAATTCGCAAAAACCGCGAGTGCATGTGTGGCTGAGTGCCCCGACCGAAAGCCAAACTGGAAGTCCTTCAGGACCCCCCTATCCTCAATGAAATCTGTGATCCTAGCGAGCAGAAAGGACTCAAATAATTTGCCAAAAACAGAGAGGAGAGACACCGGCCTGTAACTGGAACAACGAGCCGGGTTGGAGCCCGGCTTCAAGATAGGAACAACCATCGCCCTCTTCCAGGCAGTCGGAAAATACCCCACGTTGAGACAATGGTTGAATAACACAACCAGAAAAGAGTGCACCACATCACCGGCCCTCTTCAATGCCACATCCGGAATCCCATCAAGTCCACACGATCTCTTCGAGGGCCTGCGGGAAATAGCCAAAGTAATCGCATCACAGTCAACAAATCCCCCATCCTTCCAGAGGGATCTGTCGTGAACAGTACGACCATCAGCCGAAAAGGAAGTGGAGAATTCCACAAGAGGGGATTCATCAATCGCCGCCTCCGCCGCCCCAGCAACAAGGTTGCGTAGGGGGACATCTATAGAATCTCCCTCAAATACGAAGGAACTCCCCACATAATCAGCCAGAAGGTCCGCCCTAGCCGTATCATCCTGAACCGGCACACCATCCACCCCATCCAGGGCTCCGACAGGATTCCCAGCCGATAACCCAGCGGCCCTCCTCACACGACTATAGGACCTAGCATCCACACGAATGCCCTCAAGATAATGCCTAGCCCGATCACCCTCAAACAACCTTATCAAGTCGCCTATTATGCATCCTAAATTCCGCACATCAGCCCTCAGAACACGAGCCCTGTCCGGATCAGGACATCTGCGCAAAACAGCCCGAAGCCTCTTCCTCTCACGGATAAAATGCATAATCCTAGGTGGAAGTTCACCCAGCATTCTGCGTTTAATCCGGACCTTCGGAACAGCAGCCCCAATAGCACTACAAAACGCAGAGTCCAGATCCCTTACACACAAGTCGATCTCACGGGGCCCAACATTCCGGTCCACCGGAAGAGCAGAATCCCTCAAACTCGCATTAAGCCTACGCCTAAATCGCCTAACATCCATCCTCTCGAAGTCCATAAAGGTGCGACCTTCCACCCTCATCAGACTGCCCAATCTAAGTTCAATAGCGACCGCCCTATGATCCGACTCAAAGTCGAGCGCCCTACACATACCATCGCCACCTGCCAAGGAGACTCCCTGTGACCTGAGGAAGAAGTCTATATATGACCCCGATACTCCATTGGGCCTCGATGGCCTGTCGGACGGAACAACACAAAAAGCCGCCCTTTCCATCAAGAACTCAGCCAGCAAATTGCCCCTCCGATTACGCATCACATCACCCCAGAGGGGGTGCCTAGCATTGAGATCACATCCCACTACAACCTCACCTTCATCCGCCAGCCGTACCACAGGATCCAGCGCTGATACATCAAACCCCGCTGAAGGAGCAAGGTATAAGGAAACAAAGGAAATCGATGAGCCATCACTCCGCCGCAACCTCACCGCACAGCCCTCAACGCCCTCCAGCCGAAGGGGAATAAAATCATGACCGCAAGTCTCGCGCACAAGCACAGCGGTTCCGCCTCCTCTACCTACCGACCTATGCTGTCTATACATAGTATACCCGTCGAACTCGACCCTGTGACGGTCAGAAAGCTTGTGTTCTGCCAGAAGAAGAACATCAGGCTTTTGACCCCTAATGAAGTTCCTGAGGTAATGTCTCTTATCCAGAGAGATAAGAGAGTTTACGTTCAGGAATATACATTTAAGGGGACTAATCATCACAGAATCTTTCCAAGAGTGCTGCAAAAGCAACATCTCTACCTTTCTCCTCCCTCAACCGACGATACGACGGTCCAAACTCCTTCAAAACCCTGAAGATCCCCAGGAAATCCCCACCCAAGATGTCCCTGCAATCCGCCATCATGCCAGCATCAGACGGCGCAGTCACAGTGGGCCGGGTAGCCCGAAGACCAGATGTCGTCCCTACAGGGCGCCCTCCAATCGCAGCCGCATACGAAACACCAGCCCGAATATCAGCCAAACGAGAAGAACGCGCCTGGCCCCTCGCACGAGCCTCCTCCCTTCGTTCGTTCAGCCTCCCAAGGAACTCCACGCGTTTCGGACACTGCACGTAACCAGCAGAGTGCCCAACCACACCACAGTTGACACAACTCACCTCCTTCGTCGCCTTCCTAAGTACCTCGCCCGTAGAAGCATCCAACACATCAACCGGAACCTCCTCACCCCTTGGAGGCACAGTGCACTCAGATGATTCATGGTCCTGTCCACATTTCACACAACGGCGGGGCATCCCGCAGTTGATCGAAACATGTCCAAACCGTTGGCATCTGAAGCACTGTGTCACCTTCAGCTTCCTGTCCCTTCTAATCTTCACCCTACAGTGCAACATCCTCGTAACCGCATACACCCTACCGATGTCACAACCCTTTGCCAGGCGAACGACCCACTTATCACCAGCAACGCTATAACCCCCAACGAATTGAGCATTCAACTCAGGCTGACTATCAAAGAACTCAGCCACCTCATCCACCGTAAACTCCGAAGACAACCCCTCAATCACAACAGTGTGAGGAACCAGAGCACTAGGGGTGTGTGTATGGAACCTATACCCCCTTTCCAATAGCCTAGACCTAAATGTCTCGAAACCTGCCAGGACCTTGATTCTAACCGAGATAATGGACTTTCGAATCAGACTCATAAAAAACTCACCTGGACGCAGAATTGCTCTCAGGAGACTGCTTATTTCCTTGACGCTTGCATCATAGATGGTGACTGCAGGCATTGCTTTCTCTCTAGCTTTAGATACCATAGATGATCCATTACTGATATTAGCTGCCCCGCCGTTAATCTTAGGACTAGTATCATCTCTCTTCACGGCTGCTTCTTCAGACATCTTTTGTTGTTGGACCGGCTCGTCTTGCCGCTCTGCTGTTGTACTGCCATCTCTCACTATAGTCACAGTGACTTTGCGTTTGGGCTTCTTGGATGATTTCGCCCCCAAATTCTTCTTAGCTTCCGCCGATGTACTGGCTATCGGCTCTGTCGTCTTCAATAGCTCTTCCTGTGAGGCCGGCGGTGCCTTCACACATCCACTTCCCCCGGGCATTGGCTTGTTGAGCCCGGGCTGTGCCACCGGCGTTGTGGACACAGATTCACACTCCATCCTCTGGCCATAAGCCATGGCTCGCATCTCTCTTCGGAAATCCTCAAATTCAGCTAGGATTCTGGCGTTGTCGGCCGTAAGCTGGTCAATAACACGCCTATAGCTGGCCTCATTCTTCTGGTATTCCTGGATTTGGCGACCATAAGTCTCCAGGAGTTCGTCCTTCTCTCGCAGATCACCGCGGTTTAAAACCACGATGTCAGTCTCCATCGCCATTCGTTTCTCAGGGTACTCCTCATCGGACTCAACCCTCGGACGTACTGACATCTTGTTAACTGGCTATGTGACCCCTGGATTGGAGCACACAGCCACACCAATGCACCTTTGAGAATTCGATGCAGAGAAAGTGCTATACTCTGACCGAAAATGACCACAAACACAATAATGACTTTGTGTCTTAAGTCTCTCAAAATTCGCCACCAAAATCAGGTTCGTTGCTTCAGTCTTCGGAAATATCTTCTCGGTAAAATATCAAGTTTGTTGCCTGAGTCTTCGGCCAACCAGATGTCGACGGCACAATAACACACTTGTTTGTTAATAGCAGCTTCACAATTCAGCAGTCAAATCGCAGGTACCTGGTTCTTGCCACCTTTACCACGACCAGTCATTTTTTCACTTTTTAAATTAAATTCACTTCACAAGTTATGCACAAGAACTAATACTTACCATGCTGCGATACCTCATATTTATACAAAATCCGCTCTGAATTTACTACATACACATACGCTTCGATCTATCTTCGGGGTTGTTCGTATACACTTCGTGTGTACAGATACAAATGTTGAAGCATATACGCAGCACACACCCTTATTGGAAACTGTAGCCCGCCAAATTTTTTCTATAAATATCGGGAATCGCTCCGTAAGGCAACTATTACAGTGTTAACAGTGTTTGTGTGCATATCGTGAAGTGAACTAAAAACCTCTAGTGAAAAATGGCTCGTACTAAGCAAACTGCCCGTAAATCTACTGGTGGCAAAGCCCCTCGTAAGCAATTGGCTACCAAAGCTGCTCGTAAGAGCGCACCAGCCACCGGTGGTGTTAAGAAGCCACATCGTTTCCGCCCTGGTACCGTTGCTTTGCGTGAAATCCGTCGCTACCAGAAGAGTACTGAGTTGTTGATCCGCAAATTGCCTTTCCAACGTTTGGTTCGTGAAATTGCCCAAGATTTCAAGACTGACTTGCGTTTCCAGAGCTCTGCTGTCATGGCCTTGCAAGAAGCTAGCGAAGCCTACTTGGTCGGTCTCTTCGAAGATACCAACTTGTGTGCCATCCATGCCAAGCGTGTCACCATCATGCCCAAGGATATCCAATTGGCCAGACGTATTCGTGGAGAACGTGCTTAAATTATTGACATTTTAAAAGCCAACTTTTTTTTACAAAAACAATCGGTCCTTTTCAGGACCACAATATTTTTATAAAAAAGAGAAAAAAATTTATTCAAAACTTACACCTTTTTATTTTTATTAAAATAAATAAATATAGTCTTTTTTTGGGGATGGAAAAATACACTATTTATATTAAAAAAATTTTTTTCTTTTCTATGCGTTTTACTTTTGGTAATATTGGGTTTCAAAACATGGAGCGAAATCAAAAACTTTTTTTTAAAAAAAAATTATTTAATTTACTTTTTATGTTAAATTGAAAATTTTTATTTTCTATTAGCAACAGTATATTTGCTGTTATTCTTTTTGCAAAATTTGATTTTTCGTAGTAGCTACATAACAAGAATGAATGAAGATAAAAACAGGCAGGCCAATACATTCGAGAGAATTTTAACCTTAAATAGATAATTTAGATACATTGAATATAAATTTTTTCTGTATTTTTTATTATTTTTAAACAAATGATATTTTTTGCTATTCTAAAAACTGTTTTAAAAAGAATAAAATAGTATTTTAATATTTTAAATTATTAAAGGGAAATAGATTTCGTTCGGTATGCAACTGTTCTACATTTGCTTGCTTAGACAAGGGCATTTTTGAATTTGTGTTTAATTTCCAAAAAAAAATTATATATTTTTTTAAATTTGTGATTGCAACAATACATTGTTTAGAATTTACATTTTTAAATTTTTTATTTAGTTTCAAGTCCACTTTATATAGAAAAAAATATTTTATAATAAATGCAATAGAGCTCACCGCACATTTTGCATAGCCAACGACGTTGGTATAACATAGCATCGTAATATTTTAGACTTTTCGTAACAAACGTACACTTTTTACAAATTATGTAACATTTTAATAGAAATCTATCATTTCTATAATATTTTATGATAAAATTTTCCTAAAACATTTTTACATTAGAGCTTTCAAATTAATTTGCAGAAAAACTTTTATTCATGGAAAATACGCCAATATGGTGAATTCAACTGTCATAGACTACATAATAAAATCGATTATTTCACTATGAAAATCATCCAAATTTTCACTTTTTTTTACACTTCTTTCAAGAAAACATATCAAGATTCCATACTAAATTTTTATAAAAACCAATTTTCAATAAAAATTGGAAAATTTTTATAATTTAGTTACAATTTTATCATAACATTTTTATAAACTTTCAACTCAAACCCTTATAACTCGGTAACGCTTAAAGATAATTAACTCGGATTTTCTTTAATGATTAGCTGGATATCTCTACTAGAAGAATTGTATAAAAAATAAAAAGAAATTGTTACTATCTCATCGTAAAATGAATAATTCTGTGAAAACTTTTGTAAAAATTTTTATTCGCTTCCACACAACGTTTCGCAAAATTTCGTAGTTGACTACTATGTACTTCTCATAATTTCGATGTACCCAGCCATCACTAATCTAAAGGTTGAAACCATATTTTCAACCAATCAGCGTACACCAGTAGTGAGTGTATATTTACAAAGTGTTAAAGTGTGTTTAAAAAGAAAAATATAAGTGAAATCATGTCTGACGCCGCCGTTGTTGAAGCCACCGCATCTCCAGTCGCCGCTGTTGAGAAAAAGGCACCTAAGAAAGCCGCTGCCAAGGCAAAGAAACCCTCTGCTGCCCCAAGCCATCCACCAACCCAACAAATGGTCGATGCTGCCATCAAAACATTGAAAGAACGTGGTGGTTCCTCATTGCCTGCCATCAAGAAATACTTGGCCAGCACATACAAAGTTGATGCTGTAAAATTGGCCCCATTCATCAAGAAGTACTTGAAGAGCGCTGTTGCTAGTGGAAAATTGATCCAAACTAAAGGTAAGGGTGCCTCCGGTTCATTCAAATTGTCCCCATCTGCCTCGAAGGAACCTAAAGCAAAGAGCGCTGAAAAGAAGAAGAAGGTCCCAGCCGGTGATAAGAAAAAGAAGGCAGCAGCACCCAAAAAGGCAGCCGGTGAAAAGAAAGCCGCTGCAAAGAAGCCTTCCGCTGCTAAAAAGACCGCCGAGAAGAAGAAGACCGAAAAGGCCAAGGCTAAAACTGCCAAAAAGACAGGTACAGTTAAAGCTAAACCCGCAAAAACAGCCGCCAAAGCATCAGCCACTAAACCAAAGGCACCCAAGGCAAAAACCACCGCTGCCAAGCCCAAAAAGGCTGCCGCAGCAAAGAAGCCAGCTGCCAAGAAGACCGCCGCTAAGAAGTAATTTTTCCATGCAAAATTACTTATCATGTCAAAATGATTATTTTCGATATTCGAAAGCAGTATATCTAACAGCCCTTTTCAGGGCTACAAAAAAATTTTTAAAAAGAGACCAAATTTAACTCAAACAATTTTTTAATTACCTAATAAATACTATGTTAATTTTAAGGGAAAAGCTAATCACAGCCCTTTTCGTAGCTGTAAAACATCTGTTGAAATCTTTTAATACCATTGTTACCTAATATGGGAATACATTACCCTTTAAGGAAATTTAAGTAATCACATGTTAAATGGGATTTTTTCCGCAACTGGATTAACTGTTTCACTTAGGGTCATAAACCAAAGCAATTACTAAGAACTATGAAAATCAGTTAATGTTAAAGAAAATCTCATTTAGCATACCTAACCAATAAGAGAGTGGCGTACAATATTCCCTTCAAAAATCGCACTTAGCATACCTATTTCATTCTTTACGAGCATACCTACCCATAGATCTCGCGTACAAACGCATAAGTCCACATATACATCTCTACACCATTTCACGCTAACATACTAGTATACATCCCTAAAAAATTTAGTATCAACACACACGCTCACATATACTCGAACATCAATACAACGTTGCATACCGAGTGTTTGAGCATAAGAGCAATATGTGTTGATCATATTACTGTAGATGTAGATGGTGCTAAGCAAGGAGGGCAATATTAGAGTATGGGTAGTATACATATTTTATTTTAAAAAAGTAATAAGGGCAATGTGAGGGTGAGTGGTAGATATATTTTTTCTTTAAATTTGTAAATATAAATTAATTTTAGTTGAATAACGAATTAAGTCTCTTTTTTAATTTATTTTGTGGCCCTGAAAAGGGCCTTTGATGTTGTAGGGAAAATATTGTACGACGAAATAAGTATGCCATTTACTTGGAGCTGGTGTACTTAGTAACGGCTTTGGTACCTTCACTGACAGCGTGCTTAGCCAACTCACCGGGCAATAATAGACGGACGGCAGTTTGGATTTCCCGACTGGTGATGGTGGAACGCTTGTTGTAGTGAGCCAAACGGGAGGCTTCGGCGGCGATACGTTCAAAGATATCGTTGACGAAACTGTTCATGATGCTCATGGCCTTTGAGGAGATACCAGTATCGGGATGGACTTGCTTCAACACTTTGTAAATGTAGATAGCATAACTCTCCTTACGCTTGGTGCGTCTCTTGGTCTTGTCACCCTTAGTGATGTTCTTTTGGGCTTTGCCGGCCTTCTTTGCTGCTTTACCACTGGCTTTTGGAGGCATTTTCACTTGGTTTTTTTTTTAAGTCACACAAACACTTTTAACACTGTTCACGATTTTGTGTGTTTGATGGCTTACTCGGAATATTTAAACCATTTCATGCACAAGATATTCAGGTAGACGAAAACAGTCGCTATGTTTACGAAAACAACCCTCTAAATTTAGCTACACGTTGGATCCGAAAGTATAAATACTGCAGTTCATGCTGCGAACTAATATCATTTGTGTTTCAGTGCTAAGTGAAGTGAATTAAAAAAAAATAACTAAAAATGTCTGGTCGTGGTAAAGGTGGCAAAGTTAAGGGAAAGGCAAAGTCCCGTTCCAACCGTGCTGGTCTTCAATTCCCCGTCGGTCGTATCCATCGTTTGTTGCGCAAAGGCAACTATGCTGAACGTGTTGGTGCCGGAGCTCCAGTTTACTTGGCTGCTGTCATGGAGTATTTGGCCGCTGAAGTTCTTGAATTGGCTGGCAACGCTGCTCGTGACAACAAGAAGACAAGAATTATCCCCCGTCACTTGCAATTGGCTATCCGTAATGACGAAGAATTGAACAAATTGCTGTCCGGTGTCACCATTGCTCAAGGTGGTGTATTGCCAAACATTCAAGCTGTTCTCTTGCCCAAGAAGACCGAAAAGAAGGCTTAAATTATCTACGAGCATCAAAGAAAAAATGTAAATACAGGCCATCGTATAAATCAACAACAACAATCCGTCCTTTTCAGGACGACAAAAATTTTTTTAAAAGAGAAAAAACTATATCAAACCTTATTTTATCAAGAAAATTTACTTAAAAAATAGTTTTAAATAATAAATAAAATTTTAATTGTAGTTAAATTTAAAAAATATTTTTTGGTCGATTTTTTTTCAGTGGATTTGGTAATTTGCTAGCAATTTCGTTATTCGAAATTTCCTTAAACAATCCTGTTTTAGGCGTAAATACAAAAAAAATCTGCCATCTATTGTTTATAGGTAAACATTTTCAAATATGTTTACATCTTATCGACTATTGCAGGTCTTTTAATATACATGTCATAATTATCAGTTATCAATTATCATGCATCAACATTTCGCCTTTTTGCATACATTAACATAATAAGAATTTAGTTTTATCGACCCTACTCAAGATTATCGGCATTTAATAGGATCAATGTTACCATTAGGGTACTGTAAAAACTATTTATTTTACATTTGAATATCACATGGTAATCATTGTTCATTTTCTGATGCTGAAAAAAATTGGCATATGTAATAACAAAACATCGAAACGAAGTATCTACGATCGTCCCTCTTCGTACATTTGTGACAAAGTTAGCAGCTCCAAGCAAAGGAAACATTTAATGGTAGTATATGCGTGCATTTTGGTATCTGTGTGTATGTATGCTTTTTAGTGTTGTATACCATCGTTTCATCGTATTGTTCTAATGGCGTCGGTTTTAGTTTCGTCATGTATGTATGTATATTATAGAAGCTACATTTTGGCCGACGGCAAATTGAAAAATGGTAATATTTATTTTCAAATAAATTTTATGTATTTTTTTTTAGTAAAAATTTATAACAAGATATATCTCTTTTTAAATATGTTTTGTGGTCCTGAAAAGGACCGATTGTTTTAGTTTTAAAGTTCTTAAAATTTTCTCCAAAATAGCGTCAAGATAATGTTTAACCGCCGAAACCGTACAAAGTGCGGCCTTGTCTCTTCAAAGCGTAGACGACATCCATAGCGGTGACGGTTTTACGCTTAGCGTGTTCAGTGTAGGTGACAGCATCACGAATAACGTTTTCCAAAAACACCTTCAGGACACCACGGGTTTCTTCGTAAATCAATCCAGAGATACGCTTTACACCGCCACGACGAGCCAAACGTCTGATTGCAGGCTTGGTGATACCTTGGATGTTATCACGCAACACTTTACGATGACGTTTAGCGCCACCTTTTCCCAAGCCTTTGCCACCTTTACCACGACCAGTCATTTTTTCACTTTTTAAATTAAATTCACTTCACAAGTTATGCACAAGAACTAATACTTACCATGCTGCGATACCTCATATTTATACAAAATCCGCTCTGAATTTACTACATACACATACGCTTCGATCTATCTTCGGGGTTGTTCGTATACACTTCGTGTGTACAGATACAAATGTTGAAGCATATACGCAGCACACACCCTTATTGGAAACTGTAGCCCGCCAAATTTTTTCTATAAATATCGGGAATCGCTCCGTAAGGCAACTATTACAGTGTTAACAGTGTTTGTGTGCATATCGTGAAGTGAACTAAAAACCTCTAGTGAAAAATGGCTCGTACTAAGCAAACTGCCCGTAAATCTACTGGTGGCAAAGCCCCTCGTAAGCAATTGGCTACCAAAGCTGCTCGTAAGAGCGCACCAGCCACCGGTGGTGTTAAGAAGCCACATCGTTTCCGCCCTGGTACCGTTGCTTTGCGTGAAATCCGTCGCTACCAGAAGAGTACTGAGTTGTTGATCCGCAAATTGCCTTTCCAACGTTTGGTTCGTGAAATTGCCCAAGATTTCAAGACTGACTTGCGTTTCCAGAGCTCTGCTGTCATGGCCTTGCAAGAAGCTAGCGAAGCCTACTTGGTCGGTCTCTTCGAAGATACCAACTTGTGTGCCATCCATGCCAAGCGTGTCACCATCATGCCCAAGGATATCCAATTGGCCAGACGTATTCGTGGAGAACGTGCTTAAATTATTGACATTTTAAAAGCCAACTTTTTTTTACAAAAACAATCGGTCCTTTTCAGGACCACAATATTTTTATAAAAAAGAGAAAAAAATTTATTCAAAACTTACACCTTTTTATTTTTATTAAAATAAATAAATATAGTCTTTTTTTGGGGATGGAAAAATACACTATTTATATTAAAAAAATTTTTTTCTTTTCTATGCGTTTTACTTTTGGTAATATTGGGTTTCAAAACATGGAGCGAAATCAAAAACTTTTTTTTAAAAAAAAATTATTTAATTTACTTTTTATGTTAAATTGAAAATTTTTATTTTCTATTAGCAACAGTATATTTGCTGTTATTCTTTTTGCAAAATTTGATTTTTCGTAGTAGCTACATAACAAGAATGAATGAAGATAAAAACAGGCAGGCCAATACATTCGAGAGAATTTTAACCTTAAATAGATAATTTAGATACATTGAATATAAATTTTTTCTGTATTTTTTATTATTTTTAAACAAATGATATTTTTTGCTATTCTAAAAACTGTTTTAAAAAGAATAAAATAGTATTTTAATATTTTAAATTATTAAAGGGAAATAGATTTCGTTCGGTATGCAACTGTTCTACATTTGCTTGCTTAGACAAGGGCATTTTTGAATTTGTGTTTAATTTCCAAAAAAAAATTATATATTTTTTTAAATTTGTGATTGCAACAATACATTGTTTAGAATTTACATTTTTAAATTTTTTATTTAGTTTCAAGTCCACTTTATATAGAAAAAAATATTTTATAATAAATGCAATAGAGCTCACCGCACATTTTGCATAGCCAACGACGTTGGTATAACATAGCATCGTAATATTTTAGACTTTTCGTAACAAACGTACACTTTTTACAAATTATGTAACATTTTAATAGAAATCTATCATTTCTATAATATTTTATGATAAAATTTTCCTAAAACATTTTTACATTAGAGCTTTCAAATTAATTTGCAGAAAAACTTTTATTCATGGAAAATACGCCAATATGGTGAATTCAACTGTCATAGACTACATAATAAAATCGATTATTTCACTATGAAAATCATCCAAATTTTCACTTTTTTTTACACTTCTTTCAAGAAAACATATCAAGATTCCATACTAAATTTTTATAAAAACCAATTTTCAATAAAAATTGGAAAATTTTTATAATTTAGTTACAATTTTATCATAACATTTTTATAAACTTTCAACTCAAACCCTTATAACTCGGTAACGCTTAAAGATAATTAACTCGGATTTTCTTTAATGATTAGCTGGATATCTCTACTAGAAGAATTGTATAAAAAATAAAAAGAAATTGTTACTATCTCATCGTAAAATGAATAATTCTGTGAAAACTTTTGTAAAAATTTTTATTCGCTTCCACACAACGTTTCGCAAAATTTCGTAGTTGACTACTATGTACTTCTCATAATTTCGATGTACCCAGCCATCACTAATCTAAAGGTTGAAACCATATTTTCAACCAATCAGCGTACACCAGTAGTGAGTGTATATTTACAAAGTGTTAAAGTGTGTTTAAAAAGAAAAATATAAGTGAAATCATGTCTGACGCCGCCGTTGTTGAAGCCACCGCATCTCCAGTCGCCGCTGTTGAGAAAAAGGCACCTAAGAAAGCCGCTGCCAAGGCAAAGAAACCCTCTGCTGCCCCAAGCCATCCACCAACCCAACAAATGGTCGATGCTGCCATCAAAACATTGAAAGAACGTGGTGGTTCCTCATTGCCTGCCATCAAGAAATACTTGGCCAGCACATACAAAGTTGATGCTGTAAAATTGGCCCCATTCATCAAGAAGTACTTGAAGAGCGCTGTTGCTAGTGGAAAATTGATCCAAACTAAAGGTAAGGGTGCCTCCGGTTCATTCAAATTGTCCCCATCTGCCTCGAAGGAACCTAAAGCAAAGAGCGCTGAAAAGAAGAAGAAGGTCCCAGCCGGTGATAAGAAAAAGAAGGCAGCAGCACCCAAAAAGGCAGCCGGTGAAAAGAAAGCCGCTGCAAAGAAGCCTTCCGCTGCTAAAAAGACCGCCGAGAAGAAGAAGACCGAAAAGGCCAAGGCTAAAACTGCCAAAAAGACAGGTACAGTTAAAGCTAAACCCGCAAAAACAGCCGCCAAAGCATCAGCCACTAAACCAAAGGCACCCAAGGCAAAAACCACCGCTGCCAAGCCCAAAAAGGCTGCCGCAGCAAAGAAGCCAGCTGCCAAGAAGACCGCCGCTAAGAAGTAATTTTTCCATGCAAAATTACTTATCATGTCAAAATGATTATTTTCGATATTCGAAAGCAGTATATCTAACAGCCCTTTTCAGGGCTACAAAAAAATTTTTAAAAAGAGACCAAATTTAACTCAAACAATTTTTTAATTACCTAATAAATACTATGTTAATTTTAAGGGAAAAGCTAATCACAGCCCTTTTCGTAGCTGTAAAACATCTGTTGAAATCTTTTAATACCATTGTTACCTAATATGGGAATACATTACCCTTTAAGGAAATTTAAGTAATCACATGTTAAATGGGATTTTTTCCGCAACTGGATTAACTGTTTCACTTAGGGTCATAAACCAAAGCAATTACTAAGAACTATGAAAATCAGTTAATGTTAAAGAAAATCTCATTTAGCATACCTAACCAATAAGAGAGTGGCGTACAATATTCCCTTCAAAAATCGCACTTAGCATACCTATTTCATTCTTTACGAGCATACCTACCCATAGATCTCGCGTACAAACGCATAAGTCCACATATACATCTCTACACCATTTCACGCTAACATACTAGTATACATCCCTAAAAAATTTAGTATCAACACACACGCTCACATATACTCGAACATCAATACAACGTTGCATACCGAGTGTTTGAGCATAAGAGCAATATGTGTTGATCATATTACTGTAGATGTAGATGGTGCTAAGCAAGGAGGGCAATATTAGAGTATGGGTAGTATACATATTTTATTTTAAAAAAGTAATAAGGGCAATGTGAGGGTGAGTGGTAGATATATTTTTTCTTTAAATTTGTAAATATAAATTAATTTTAGTTGAATAACGAATTAAGTCTCTTTTTTAATTTATTTTGTGGCCCTGAAAAGGGCCTTTGATGTTGTAGGGAAAATATTGTACGACGAAATAAGTATGCCATTTACTTGGAGCTGGTGTACTTAGTAACGGCTTTGGTACCTTCACTGACAGCGTGCTTAGCCAACTCACCGGGCAATAATAGACGGACGGCAGTTTGGATTTCCCGACTGGTGATGGTGGAACGCTTGTTGTAGTGAGCCAAACGGGAGGCTTCGGCGGCGATACGTTCAAAGATATCGTTGACGAAACTGTTCATGATGCTCATGGCCTTTGAGGAGATACCAGTATCGGGATGGACTTGCTTCAACACTTTGTAAATGTAGATAGCATAACTCTCCTTACGCTTGGTGCGTCTCTTGGTCTTGTCACCCTTAGTGATGTTCTTTTGGGCTTTGCCGGCCTTCTTTGCTGCTTTACCACTGGCTTTTGGAGGCATTTTCACTTGGTTTTTTTTTTAAGTCACACAAACACTTTTAACACTGTTCACGATTTTGTGTGTTTGATGGCTTACTCGGAATATTTAAACCATTTCATGCACAAGATATTCAGGTAGACGAAAACAGTCGCTATGTTTACGAAAACAACCCTCTAAATTTAGCTACACGTTGGATCCGAAAGTATAAATACTGCAGTTCATGCTGCGAACTAATATCATTTGTGTTTCAGTGCTAAGTGAAGTGAATTAAAAAAAAATAACTAAAAATGTCTGGTCGTGGTAAAGGTGGCAAAGTTAAGGGAAAGGCAAAGTCCCGTTCCAACCGTGCTGGTCTTCAATTCCCCGTCGGTCGTATCCATCGTTTGTTGCGCAAAGGCAACTATGCTGAACGTGTTGGTGCCGGAGCTCCAGTTTACTTGGCTGCTGTCATGGAGTATTTGGCCGCTGAAGTTCTTGAATTGGCTGGCAACGCTGCTCGTGACAACAAGAAGACAAGAATTATCCCCCGTCACTTGCAATTGGCTATCCGTAATGACGAAGAATTGAACAAATTGCTGTCCGGTGTCACCATTGCTCAAGGTGGTGTATTGCCAAACATTCAAGCTGTTCTCTTGCCCAAGAAGACCGAAAAGAAGGCTTAAATTATCTACGAGCATCAAAGAAAAAATGTAAATACAGGCCATCGTATAAATCAACAACAACAATCCGTCCTTTTCAGGACGACAAAAATTTTTTTAAAAGAGAAAAAACTATATCAAACCTTATTTTATCAAGAAAATTTACTTAAAAAATAGTTTTAAATAATAAATAAAATTTTAATTGTAGTTAAATTTAAAAAATATTTTTTGGTCGATTTTTTTTCAGTGGATTTGGTAATTTGCTAGCAATTTCGTTATTCGAAATTTCCTTAAACAATCCTGTTTTAGGCGTAAATACAAAAAAAATCTGCCATCTATTGTTTATAGGTAAACATTTTCAAATATGTTTACATCTTATCGACTATTGCAGGTCTTTTAATATACATGTCATAATTATCAGTTATCAATTATCATGCATCAACATTTCGCCTTTTTGCATACATTAACATAATAAGAATTTAGTTTTATCGACCCTACTCAAGATTATCGGCATTTAATAGGATCAATGTTACCATTAGGGTACTGTAAAAACTATTTATTTTACATTTGAATATCACATGGTAATCATTGTTCATTTTCTGATGCTGAAAAAAATTGGCATATGTAATAACAAAACATCGAAACGAAGTATCTACGATCGTCCCTCTTCGTACATTTGTGACAAAGTTAGCAGCTCCAAGCAAAGGAAACATTTAATGGTAGTATATGCGTGCATTTTGGTATCTGTGTGTATGTATGCTTTTTAGTGTTGTATACCATCGTTTCATCGTATTGTTCTAATGGCGTCGGTTTTAGTTTCGTCATGTATGTATGTATATTATAGAAGCTACATTTTGGCCGACGGCAAATTGAAAAATGGTAATATTTATTTTCAAATAAATTTTATGTATTTTTTTTTAGTAAAAATTTATAACAAGATATATCTCTTTTTAAATATGTTTTGTGGTCCTGAAAAGGACCGATTGTTTTAGTTTTAAAGTTCTTAAAATTTTCTCCAAAATAGCGTCAAGATAATGTTTAACCGCCGAAACCGTACAAAGTGCGGCCTTGTCTCTTCAAAGCGTAGACGACATCCATAGCGGTGACGGTTTTACGCTTAGCGTGTTCAGTGTAGGTGACAGCATCACGAATAACGTTTTCCAAAAACACCTTCAGGACACCACGGGTTTCTTCGTAAATCAATCCAGAGATACGCTTTACACCGCCACGACGAGCCAAACGTCTGATTGCAGGCTTGGTGATACCTTGGATGTTATCACGCAACACTTTACGATGACGTTTAGCGCCACCTTTTCCCAAGCCTTTGCCACCTTTACCACGACCAGTCATTTTTTCACTTTTTAAATTAAATTCACTTCACAAGTTATGCACAAGAACTAATACTTACCATGCTGCGATACCTCATATTTATACAAAATCCGCTCTGAATTTACTACATACACATACGCTTCGATCTATCTTCGGGGTTGTTCGTATACACTTCGTGTGTACAGATACAAATGTTGAAGCATATACGCAGCACACACCCTTATTGGAAACTGTAGCCCGCCAAATTTTTTCTATAAATATCGGGAATCGCTCCGTAAGGCAACTATTACAGTGTTAACAGTGTTTGTGTGCATATCGTGAAGTGAACTAAAAACCTCTAGTGAAAAATGGCTCGTACTAAGCAAACTGCCCGTAAATCTACTGGTGGCAAAGCCCCTCGTAAGCAATTGGCTACCAAAGCTGCTCGTAAGAGCGCACCAGCCACCGGTGGTGTTAAGAAGCCACATCGTTTCCGCCCTGGTACCGTTGCTTTGCGTGAAATCCGTCGCTACCAGAAGAGTACTGAGTTGTTGATCCGCAAATTGCCTTTCCAACGTTTGGTTCGTGAAATTGCCCAAGATTTCAAGACTGACTTGCGTTTCCAGAGCTCTGCTGTCATGGCCTTGCAAGAAGCTAGCGAAGCCTACTTGGTCGGTCTCTTCGAAGATACCAACTTGTGTGCCATCCATGCCAAGCGTGTCACCATCATGCCCAAGGATATCCAATTGGCCAGACGTATTCGTGGAGAACGTGCTTAAATTATTGACATTTTAAAAGCCAACTTTTTTTTACAAAAACAATCGGTCCTTTTCAGGACCACAATATTTTTATAAAAAAGAGAAAAAAATTTATTCAAAACTTACACCTTTTTATTTTTATTAAAATAAATAAATATAGTCTTTTTTTGGGGATGGAAAAATACACTATTTATATTAAAAAAATTTTTTTCTTTTCTATGCGTTTTACTTTTGGTAATATTGGGTTTCAAAACATGGAGCGAAATCAAAAACTTTTTTTTAAAAAAAAATTATTTAATTTACTTTTTATGTTAAATTGAAAATTTTTATTTTCTATTAGCAACAGTATATTTGCTGTTATTCTTTTTGCAAAATTTGATTTTTCGTAGTAGCTACATAACAAGAATGAATGAAGATAAAAACAGGCAGGCCAATACATTCGAGAGAATTTTAACCTTAAATAGATAATTTAGATACATTGAATATAAATTTTTTCTGTATTTTTTATTATTTTTAAACAAATGATATTTTTTGCTATTCTAAAAACTGTTTTAAAAAGAATAAAATAGTATTTTAATATTTTAAATTATTAAAGGGAAATAGATTTCGTTCGGTATGCAACTGTTCTACATTTGCTTGCTTAGACAAGGGCATTTTTGAATTTGTGTTTAATTTCCAAAAAAAAATTATATATTTTTTTAAATTTGTGATTGCAACAATACATTGTTTAGAATTTACATTTTTAAATTTTTTATTTAGTTTCAAGTCCACTTTATATAGAAAAAAATATTTTATAATAAATGCAATAGAGCTCACCGCACATTTTGCATAGCCAACGACGTTGGTATAACATAGCATCGTAATATTTTAGACTTTTCGTAACAAACGTACACTTTTTACAAATTATGTAACATTTTAATAGAAATCTATCATTTCTATAATATTTTATGATAAAATTTTCCTAAAACATTTTTACATTAGAGCTTTCAAATTAATTTGCAGAAAAACTTTTATTCATGGAAAATACGCCAATATGGTGAATTCAACTGTCATAGACTACATAATAAAATCGATTATTTCACTATGAAAATCATCCAAATTTTCACTTTTTTTTACACTTCTTTCAAGAAAACATATCAAGATTCCATACTAAATTTTTATAAAAACCAATTTTCAATAAAAATTGGAAAATTTTTATAATTTAGTTACAATTTTATCATAACATTTTTATAAACTTTCAACTCAAACCCTTATAACTCGGTAACGCTTAAAGATAATTAACTCGGATTTTCTTTAATGATTAGCTGGATATCTCTACTAGAAGAATTGTATAAAAAATAAAAAGAAATTGTTACTATCTCATCGTAAAATGAATAATTCTGTGAAAACTTTTGTAAAAATTTTTATTCGCTTCCACACAACGTTTCGCAAAATTTCGTAGTTGACTACTATGTACTTCTCATAATTTCGATGTACCCAGCCATCACTAATCTAAAGGTTGAAACCATATTTTCAACCAATCAGCGTACACCAGTAGTGAGTGTATATTTACAAAGTGTTAAAGTGTGTTTAAAAAGAAAAATATAAGTGAAATCATGTCTGACGCCGCCGTTGTTGAAGCCACCGCATCTCCAGTCGCCGCTGTTGAGAAAAAGGCACCTAAGAAAGCCGCTGCCAAGGCAAAGAAACCCTCTGCTGCCCCAAGCCATCCACCAACCCAACAAATGGTCGATGCTGCCATCAAAACATTGAAAGAACGTGGTGGTTCCTCATTGCCTGCCATCAAGAAATACTTGGCCAGCACATACAAAGTTGATGCTGTAAAATTGGCCCCATTCATCAAGAAGTACTTGAAGAGCGCTGTTGCTAGTGGAAAATTGATCCAAACTAAAGGTAAGGGTGCCTCCGGTTCATTCAAATTGTCCCCATCTGCCTCGAAGGAACCTAAAGCAAAGAGCGCTGAAAAGAAGAAGAAGGTCCCAGCCGGTGATAAGAAAAAGAAGGCAGCAGCACCCAAAAAGGCAGCCGGTGAAAAGAAAGCCGCTGCAAAGAAGCCTTCCGCTGCTAAAAAGACCGCCGAGAAGAAGAAGACCGAAAAGGCCAAGGCTAAAACTGCCAAAAAGACAGGTACAGTTAAAGCTAAACCCGCAAAAACAGCCGCCAAAGCATCAGCCACTAAACCAAAGGCACCCAAGGCAAAAACCACCGCTGCCAAGCCCAAAAAGGCTGCCGCAGCAAAGAAGCCAGCTGCCAAGAAGACCGCCGCTAAGAAGTAATTTTTCCATGCAAAATTACTTATCATGTCAAAATGATTATTTTCGATATTCGAAAGCAGTATATCTAACAGCCCTTTTCAGGGCTACAAAAAAATTTTTAAAAAGAGACCAAATTTAACTCAAACAATTTTTTAATTACCTAATAAATACTATGTTAATTTTAAGGGAAAAGCTAATCACAGCCCTTTTCGTAGCTGTAAAACATCTGTTGAAATCTTTTAATACCATTGTTACCTAATATGGGAATACATTACCCTTTAAGGAAATTTAAGTAATCACATGTTAAATGGGATTTTTTCCGCAACTGGATTAACTGTTTCACTTAGGGTCATAAACCAAAGCAATTACTAAGAACTATGAAAATCAGTTAATGTTAAAGAAAATCTCATTTAGCATACCTAACCAATAAGAGAGTGGCGTACAATATTCCCTTCAAAAATCGCACTTAGCATACCTATTTCATTCTTTACGAGCATACCTACCCATAGATCTCGCGTACAAACGCATAAGTCCACATATACATCTCTACACCATTTCACGCTAACATACTAGTATACATCCCTAAAAAATTTAGTATCAACACACACGCTCACATATACTCGAACATCAATACAACGTTGCATACCGAGTGTTTGAGCATAAGAGCAATATGTGTTGATCATATTACTGTAGATGTAGATGGTGCTAAGCAAGGAGGGCAATATTAGAGTATGGGTAGTATACATATTTTATTTTAAAAAAGTAATAAGGGCAATGTGAGGGTGAGTGGTAGATATATTTTTTCTTTAAATTTGTAAATATAAATTAATTTTAGTTGAATAACGAATTAAGTCTCTTTTTTAATTTATTTTGTGGCCCTGAAAAGGGCCTTTGATGTTGTAGGGAAAATATTGTACGACGAAATAAGTATGCCATTTACTTGGAGCTGGTGTACTTAGTAACGGCTTTGGTACCTTCACTGACAGCGTGCTTAGCCAACTCACCGGGCAATAATAGACGGACGGCAGTTTGGATTTCCCGACTGGTGATGGTGGAACGCTTGTTGTAGTGAGCCAAACGGGAGGCTTCGGCGGCGATACGTTCAAAGATATCGTTGACGAAACTGTTCATGATGCTCATGGCCTTTGAGGAGATACCAGTATCGGGATGGACTTGCTTCAACACTTTGTAAATGTAGATAGCATAACTCTCCTTACGCTTGGTGCGTCTCTTGGTCTTGTCACCCTTAGTGATGTTCTTTTGGGCTTTGCCGGCCTTCTTTGCTGCTTTACCACTGGCTTTTGGAGGCATTTTCACTTGGTTTTTTTTTTAAGTCACACAAACACTTTTAACACTGTTCACGATTTTGTGTGTTTGATGGCTTACTCGGAATATTTAAACCATTTCATGCACAAGATATTCAGGTAGACGAAAACAGTCGCTATGTTTACGAAAACAACCCTCTAAATTTAGCTACACGTTGGATCCGAAAGTATAAATACTGCAGTTCATGCTGCGAACTAATATCGATCATCGAGTGTTTAGCTCTTGTGCAGTGCAGACCAGTTTCGGAGTGTTCAAGTGTTTGATAACGAATTTTAATCTCAGTGTTTGATGACAGATTTTAACCTGAGCCAGTGGGCATTTGACTTGATTAAGTGCAATTGTGAGAAGCGAGAGTAGTCACCAGGGTTGGCAAAACCTAAGACTTTTTGTTTGGAGTACCTTGCTTTTTTGAGAAGCGAGAGAAGGCAGCAGTGCTGCGCGAATTACTTATTACTTTACCTGTAATTTTGTGAAGTGCATAGGAGGCGCTGTAGTGGAGATTAACGAGTTTTTGTTGAATATTCGCGGCGAATGCAACGGTGGACGTGAGGAAGCCGTTGCAGTAGCCCGTGTTCCTGCATTTCGACCCGCATCTGGGCCGAGAAGTGAAATATTCTTGCAACCTGATAAAATGGTTCATGGAAATGAAGCAGATCTTGCTGTCACTAAAAGTGAAGGCACCTTAAGAACTTTTGAATTACCGAATTCTTTGAACGTTGTTGCTGATATGCAACGTGATTTGGATCCAGCTGCGTTATCAGCTGACAAGAAAGCGGCTGAGAGAGCCGATATGACTGTGGCCTCCGACTCCAATTCCGTGTCAGGGGCAAACCCAATCCCTAAGAAGAACAAAAAAAAGAGAAAGAAGCGTAAAAGTGACGGAAGCAACGATTCCGATTGCGCATATGCTGACTTTAAACTGAAGCTGGACAATGAGAGAATGGCTGATGAGCTCCGCCTGGCTCAGACTAAGATGGATGAGTATCGCCAGCAGATAAATACACTCATCAATACGGTCCAGAGATTGTCCGATGAAATCTCTTTGCTGCGAAATTCTCTTGCTGAAGGGCATAATGAAGAAGATAATGCTGCCTGGGTAGCCGAAAACTCAGGTATGGCGATGGATGAAGAGGAGACAGTGGTCTTGGCCGACGCTGGCAAGGCAATAAAAGATGGCCCGCTGCCTAGGGCATCTTCATCATATGCTAGTGGGCTAGCATCTTCAACTGACGTAGTTCCGGGAACAGCAACTGAGAAGCCGCCCCCTCCCAAGGCGACGAAGGCATCTACATCTTCTGCTGGTGCACTGGCAGCACCGACTAACATGACTACAGTGACGGCGACTGATAAATCGCCTGCTCCCAAGGCAACGAAGACATCATTTGGCTCTGGAGGAGTTAACACCGGTGCCGTTCCAAGGGCTCCGGTACCTGTTGGTTCTAGTGATACGACTATGGCTAAGGGCGTCTCTGGGAGACTCCTTCCGGCGATAACCCTCTATAATGTAGGTGTTAGAGAGGCAACGACGATTTTGTTGCGCCATTTGAAGAAGGAAGAATTCGTCATTAAGTTGGCAGGTAAGTCATCGATTTCTATAAGAGTTAGAGGGCTTGAGAATTTTGAGAGGATCAAGGGGCTGCTCAAGGAACGTGGGTATGAGGCACATACGCACACCCCTAGGGAACTGTTGCCTTACTCTATTTTGATTGTTGGGCTATCCAGGGAGTTCACGAAGGATGAGGTGCGGGATTTCTTCTCCTCGCTTGAATTTAAGGTCGTATTTTTGGATGCGACCAATGTGTCACCGGACAAGTGGGTTGTCCGCCTTGGTAGGGACACGGATGTTGAGAGGCTGTACAAGGTTGACTTGATGCTCCACTGCAAGGTAGTTTTGCGTAAGAGTAAGGGCCGTGACATAACACAATGCTTCAACTGCCAGAGATTTTCCCATGTGTCTGCGAATTGTACCATGAGGTACCGCTGCGTCAAGTGCGCTGGTTCACACGGCCCCGGTAATTGTGGGGTACCGCCTAAGGGGCAGGAGGCCGACGAAGGACAGCAGTCTACCGAAGCTGGCGATAGCCAACTGCGGTGTGCGAACTGTGACGTGGCTGGTCATGCGGCCAGCTCACGCACCTGCCCAAGTCGCCAGGCTCTTCTGAGGAAAGTGACCGAAAGGAAGCAGGTGGCTCAGGATAAAGCCAGGGCCCGAACTACTCGGTTGAGTAATTTGAACTCAGGCGTATCCTATGCTTCGGCTGCTCGGTCACACCTCGGCGCCCCACAATCCCGCGCCCCCCAGCGCGCTGCTCACTTCGAGGATTTTTCGGCTCGCGACCGATACTTGCCTGACCCCTTGGGGGTCCCGCGTCCTGGTATGGAGGATATTCACCGCCGCGGCAGGACTATTGCTGAGTCCTGTCGGGACTACTTTGGAAGGGATCTGATGTCGGTGATGGCCAGTATCAGGGAGTTTGGTCCTGAGTTTGACAGGCTGGAGAGAGAAGGGAACGGCCCCAGTGCGTTGTTGGGCCTTCTTATGCATATACAGGGTTTCTAATGTTGAACGCCATTTTTATTAATGTGAATTCACTTGTTTCGTTGAGCAAGAGACACTTCCTTCGTTTATTTATAGATGAGCATTGCCCGGATATTTTACTGATCGCTGAACATCGATTCTCTAACAGGCATAGATTCTCCATGGATGGTTATGTGGTTTATAGGCAGAACAGGGAGGCGGGTGCTGGTGGTGGCACGGCGGTTTTAGTAAGGGAAACCTTTAGGTCTGAACAGGTTGTGATTGGTACTGGCCTGATTGAGTCTTGTGCCAGCAGAGTTTGGAGGTCGGATGGTTCGTCGGTGGTTTTTGTGTCGATGTACTTGCGCCCGCAGTTTGAGCTTAGAATTGGTGATTTGGATTCCTTGGTCGCCTTGGCTGGTACTGATGAGGTTTTGATAGGTTGCGATTTGAATGCTAAGCATCCCGCCTGGGGAGGGGCCGAGGCGGACTCTAGGGGTCGTTTACTTCATAGATTCCTTATCGATTCTCCGGAATTTGACACGGGTCCCACCGACGAACCGACCAGACCGAATGGCTCGGGTGGGTCGCACATTGATTTATTTCTTTGGACCCCCGGCATACCTCCGAGGGATGGAACTCCTCTGATGACACATGACTTTGAATCGGACCATAGGGCGGTCCGTTTTCCCATTGCCTTGATTGATCTGCAACCGCGTGAGCCCACGACTTTTTTCAATTTCCCAAAGATGAATGTCCGCCGCTTCAGGCGACTTTTAGGAGATCGTCTACCGGCCATTTCTCTTCCGACTGACTCGAATGTGACCCGCGAAATGATTGATGTTTGCATAGAAGACCTTTCCTCTGCTTTTGGCGAGTCTATTGCGGGCTCCACACCGAGGGTTACCCCCCGGTCCGCTTCCCTTGGCCCGTTGCCGTCGCATATATTACGATTTATCCAGGAGCGTAAACGTCTGCGCAGAGTGTTGCATAGGTCTGGGGATCCCGGACGCCATCTCATTCTTCGTGCGGATATCCGAAACCTGGGCAGGATTATTGAGGGTGCCATATACAACTACGGGAAGGACCGTATGAAGGAACGATTGGAGCGGATACGGGTCAACTCCTGGACGTACGGAAAGGTGAAGTCCGCTGCAGGTCTTGCCGCTAGGGAGCGCATAGAGGGGATTCGTTCGTCGAATGGATCGATCATCTTCGATGATAGGGGTAAGGCGGAATGTCTCGCTGAGACCCTGGATGGTGTGCAGGATGCGATGGACTCGGTTGACACCTCACTCAGATCCATGGTGGATAGTGCTGTGGCTGATGTGGATGATGGGACGCCGCTGGTGACTTTTTCTAGGGTATTTATGGCTGATGGTTCTACGATTTCAGATAGGTCGGAGTGGAGTAGGGGGGGCTTTGTCTCTTCGGTCCAGGTGCGCGAGATGTTGGTCACCAGACCTTCGAAAAGATCTAGTGGGATTGACGGAGTTCCGGACATTGTATTGAAGAGGACAGATGAATTGGTTCATACCTTTCTCGCTGTCCTCTTCAATCATTGTCTGAATCTTGGTTACTTCCCGGGAGCTTGGAAGAAGGCCATGGTGGTCCCGATTAGGAAACCCGGCGCCGATCCACTCTCTGCTACGGGTTATCGACCTATCTCTTTACTCTCGTCTTTTGGCAAGCTACTTGAGGCGTTTCTTCTCTCCAGGATTAAGGATGTACTTGAGGACAGGAGGATTCTGCGCGATTGCCAGTTCGGCTTTCGGTCTGGCCTTGGGACCTCGCACGCACTTGTAGCCCTCACCGACTTTGTTGTTGGGGGCTTCGAGAAGAGGTGGGGTTCCATTGCGATCAGTTTGGATTTTTCCAAGGCGTTCGACACGGTCTGGCACAACGGCCTTCTTTATAAGCTCCAGTCCTTTGGCTTTGATCATCAGACATGTAGGATGATAGCAAGCTTCCTTCGGGGGCGCGTATATAGGGTTAAAGTCGGCGAAGAGATGTCTGTGCAGCGCCACGTTTCAGCAGGGGTGCCGCAAGGTTCTCTGCTGGGACCGGTGTTGTACAACATCTTCGTTTGCGACATTCCTGCACCCCCTGAAAGGTGCTTGCTTTTGACCTACGCGGATGACGTATTGGTGGTGAGTTCTGGTCCAAGGGCCAGCACGGTCACCGGACGGCTCAATGCGTACCTTGCGTCTCTGCATGGCTATTTCAAAGACTGGGGCCTGAGGCTCAATGTTGATAAGTGTGTGGCAGTCGTGTTTAGCGGCAAGTCCAAACGGATTGTCTATCCGAATTTCAGACGCTATGTCCCTGTGCTTCGTATAGGTGGCCGGATTATTCGTGTGCAGGATTCTATGAGGTACTTGGGCGTTGTTTTTCACGGTCGATTCGACTTCTGTAGACATGTTGATTTCGTGCTCTGTAAGGCCAAGTCTGTTTACTTTGGCTACTGCAGACTCCTCGGCATGAGGGGTGGTCTTCCTCCTGATGTAAGGGTTCTGATTTACCGACAGGTAATCAGGCCCATACTTACATACGCCTTTTCCGCCTGGTGTGGTATTTCGTCACACCAGATGGAAAGACTACGTGTATGGGAAAGGAGGATCATTAGGACATGCCTTGGGATGAGGAGACGCGTTGTGGTGGATGGTTCTGTCAGGAGTACACCGTGCAGGCAGATATATGGGGCTGTTGATTTCCCTAGGATTGACGTGTTTATGGTTAGGAGCGCCCTCAGATACTTTGAAAATTCTCGAGCTTCTAGTAACTTGATTGTTCAAGCTTCTCTTGACCATCCTCCGGACACTTCATCCGAGGTCACTATGAGGCATTTACGCCCGTCAGCCCTTGCCAACTTGAATGATGAAGGGATGCTGTTCTCTGATGACGTCCTGATATTTTACCATAGGAGAAGTGACTCCTTTAATGTTTTAAATACAGTATATGACGCTGCGCAATGATGTTCTCGCGGAAGGGGTGCCCCGGAGTCGAGTCGATGTAAATAGTGTACATAGTCTTTAGTTTAGATATCGTTTAGTTTTTAATTTCTTGTATATATTATTTAGGTTTATATTTATGTACTTTTTAGTTTAAGTTACCTTTTTAAGTTTAAATTTTAAGTTTTGAGAGAATTGCCCTTTTTAAGTTTGTGCTAAATTTTCGGGTGACATGATCTAATCTTTTTTTTTCTTATGTATTTTAAATGAAGAGTGTGATGTATATTGCTACTCCTGTTGTATTCAACTGAATTTGGAAGACCCTGATATATTTTTTTGCTGGGTAATATTGTATACGGAATCTTTATTTTCTAAGGTTGTTTTGTAAATTAAATTTAAGAATTTCATCAATAAAAATGGCCTTTTGCAAAAACAAAAAAACAAAACAAACAAACTGCGAACTAATATCATTTGTGTTTCAGTGCTAAGTGAAGTGAATTAAAAAAAAATAACTAAAAATGTCTGGTCGTGGTAAAGGTGGCAAAGTTAAGGGAAAGGCAAAGTCCCGTTCCAACCGTGCTGGTCTTCAATTCCCCGTCGGTCGTATCCATCGTTTGTTGCGCAAAGGCAACTATGCTGAACGTGTTGGTGCCGGAGCTCCAGTTTACTTGGCTGCTGTCATGGAGTATTTGGCCGCTGAAGTTCTTGAATTGGCTGGCAACGCTGCTCGTGACAACAAGAAGACAAGAATTATCCCCCGTCACTTGCAATTGGCTATCCGTAATGACGAAGAATTGAACAAATTGCTGTCCGGTGTCACCATTGCTCAAGGTGGTGTATTGCCAAACATTCAAGCTGTTCTCTTGCCCAAGAAGACCGAAAAGAAGGCTTAAATTATCTACGAGCATCAAAGAAAAAATGTAAATACAGGCCATCGTATAAATCAACAACAACAATCCGTCCTTTTCAGGACGACAAAAATTTTTTTAAAAGAGAAAAAACTATATCAAACCTTATTTTATCAAGAAAATTTACTTAAAAAATAGTTTTAAATAATAAATAAAATTTTAATTGTAGTTAAATTTAAAAAATATTTTTTGGTCGATTTTTTTTCAGTGGATTTGGTAATTTGCTAGCAATTTCGTTATTCGAAATTTCCTTAAACAATCCTGTTTTAGGCGTAAATACAAAAAAAATCTGCCATCTATTGTTTATAGGTAAACATTTTCAAATATGTTTACATCTTATCGACTATTGCAGGTCTTTTAATATACATGTCATAATTATCAGTTATCAATTATCATGCATCAACATTTCGCCTTTTTGCATACATTAACATAATAAGAATTTAGTTTTATCGACCCTACTCAAGATTATCGGCATTTAATAGGATCAATGTTACCATTAGGGTACTGTAAAAACTATTTATTTTACATTTGAATATCACATGGTAATCATTGTTCATTTTCTGATGCTGAAAAAAATTGGCATATGTAATAACAAAACATCGAAACGAAGTATCTACGATCGTCCCTCTTCGTACATTTGTGACAAAGTTAGCAGCTCCAAGCAAAGGAAACATTTAATGGTAGTATATGCGTGCATTTTGGTATCTGTGTGTATGTATGCTTTTTAGTGTTGTATACCATCGTTTCATCGTATTGTTCTAATGGCGTCGGTTTTAGTTTCGTCATGTATGTATGTATATTATAGAAGCTACATTTTGGCCGACGGCAAATTGAAAAATGGTAATATTTATTTTCAAATAAATTTTATGTATTTTTTTTTAGTAAAAATTTATAACAAGATATATCTCTTTTTAAATATGTTTTGTGGTCCTGAAAAGGACCGATTGTTTTAGTTTTAAAGTTCTTAAAATTTTCTCCAAAATAGCGTCAAGATAATGTTTAACCGCCGAAACCGTACAAAGTGCGGCCTTGTCTCTTCAAAGCGTAGACGACATCCATAGCGGTGACGGTTTTACGCTTAGCGTGTTCAGTGTAGGTGACAGCATCACGAATAACGTTTTCCAAAAACACCTTCAGGACACCACGGGTTTCTTCGTAAATCAATCCAGAGATACGCTTTACACCGCCACGACGAGCCAAACGTCTGATTGCAGGCTTGGTGATACCTTGGATGTTATCACGCAACACTTTACGATGACGTTTAGCGCCACCTTTTCCCAAGCCTTTGCCACCTTTACCACGACCAGTCATTTTTTCACTTTTTAAATTAAATTCACTTCACAAGTTATGCACAAGAACTAATACTTACCATGCTGCGATACCTCATATTTATACAAAATCCGCTCTGAATTTACTACATACACATACGCTTCGATCTATCTTCGGGGTTGTTCGTATACACTTCGTGTGTACAGATACAAATGTTGAAGCATATACGCAGCACACACCCTTATTGGAAACTGTAGCCCGCCAAATTTTTTCTATAAATATCGGGAATCGCTCCGTAAGGCAACTATTACAGTGTTAACAGTGTTTGTGTGCATATCGTGAAGTGAACTAAAAACCTCTAGTGAAAAATGGCTCGTACTAAGCAAACTGCCCGTAAATCTACTGGTGGCAAAGCCCCTCGTAAGCAATTGGCTACCAAAGCTGCTCGTAAGAGCGCACCAGCCACCGGTGGTGTTAAGAAGCCACATCGTTTCCGCCCTGGTACCGTTGCTTTGCGTGAAATCCGTCGCTACCAGAAGAGTACTGAGTTGTTGATCCGCAAATTGCCTTTCCAACGTTTGGTTCGTGAAATTGCCCAAGATTTCAAGACTGACTTGCGTTTCCAGAGCTCTGCTGTCATGGCCTTGCAAGAAGCTAGCGAAGCCTACTTGGTCGGTCTCTTCGAAGATACCAACTTGTGTGCCATCCATGCCAAGCGTGTCACCATCATGCCCAAGGATATCCAATTGGCCAGACGTATTCGTGGAGAACGTGCTTAAATTATTGACATTTTAAAAGCCAACTTTTTTTTACAAAAACAATCGGTCCTTTTCAGGACCACAATATTTTTATAAAAAAGAGAAAAAAATTTATTCAAAACTTACACCTTTTTATTTTTATTAAAATAAATAAATATAGTCTTTTTTTGGGGATGGAAAAATACACTATTTATATTAAAAAAATTTTTTTCTTTTCTATGCGTTTTACTTTTGGTAATATTGGGTTTCAAAACATGGAGCGAAATCAAAAACTTTTTTTTAAAAAAAAATTATTTAATTTACTTTTTATGTTAAATTGAAAATTTTTATTTTCTATTAGCAACAGTATATTTGCTGTTATTCTTTTTGCAAAATTTGATTTTTCGTAGTAGCTACATAACAAGAATGAATGAAGATAAAAACAGGCAGGCCAATACATTCGAGAGAATTTTAACCTTAAATAGATAATTTAGATACATTGAATATAAATTTTTTCTGTATTTTTTATTATTTTTAAACAAATGATATTTTTTGCTATTCTAAAAACTGTTTTAAAAAGAATAAAATAGTATTTTAATATTTTAAATTATTAAAGGGAAATAGATTTCGTTCGGTATGCAACTGTTCTACATTTGCTTGCTTAGACAAGGGCATTTTTGAATTTGTGTTTAATTTCCAAAAAAAAATTATATATTTTTTTAAATTTGTGATTGCAACAATACATTGTTTAGAATTTACATTTTTAAATTTTTTATTTAGTTTCAAGTCCACTTTATATAGAAAAAAATATTTTATAATAAATGCAATAGAGCTCACCGCACATTTTGCATAGCCAACGACGTTGGTATAACATAGCATCGTAATATTTTAGACTTTTCGTAACAAACGTACACTTTTTACAAATTATGTAACATTTTAATAGAAATCTATCATTTCTATAATATTTTATGATAAAATTTTCCTAAAACATTTTTACATTAGAGCTTTCAAATTAATTTGCAGAAAAACTTTTATTCATGGAAAATACGCCAATATGGTGAATTCAACTGTCATAGACTACATAATAAAATCGATTATTTCACTATGAAAATCATCCAAATTTTCACTTTTTTTTACACTTCTTTCAAGAAAACATATCAAGATTCCATACTAAATTTTTATAAAAACCAATTTTCAATAAAAATTGGAAAATTTTTATAATTTAGTTACAATTTTATCATAACATTTTTATAAACTTTCAACTCAAACCCTTATAACTCGGTAACGCTTAAAGATAATTAACTCGGATTTTCTTTAATGATTAGCTGGATATCTCTACTAGAAGAATTGTATAAAAAATAAAAAGAAATTGTTACTATCTCATCGTAAAATGAATAATTCTGTGAAAACTTTTGTAAAAATTTTTATTCGCTTCCACACAACGTTTCGCAAAATTTCGTAGTTGACTACTATGTACTTCTCATAATTTCGATGTACCCAGCCATCACTAATCTAAAGGTTGAAACCATATTTTCAACCAATCAGCGTACACCAGTAGTGAGTGTATATTTACAAAGTGTTAAAGTGTGTTTAAAAAGAAAAATATAAGTGAAATCATGTCTGACGCCGCCGTTGTTGAAGCCACCGCATCTCCAGTCGCCGCTGTTGAGAAAAAGGCACCTAAGAAAGCCGCTGCCAAGGCAAAGAAACCCTCTGCTGCCCCAAGCCATCCACCAACCCAACAAATGGTCGATGCTGCCATCAAAACATTGAAAGAACGTGGTGGTTCCTCATTGCCTGCCATCAAGAAATACTTGGCCAGCACATACAAAGTTGATGCTGTAAAATTGGCCCCATTCATCAAGAAGTACTTGAAGAGCGCTGTTGCTAGTGGAAAATTGATCCAAACTAAAGGTAAGGGTGCCTCCGGTTCATTCAAATTGTCCCCATCTGCCTCGAAGGAACCTAAAGCAAAGAGCGCTGAAAAGAAGAAGAAGGTCCCAGCCGGTGATAAGAAAAAGAAGGCAGCAGCACCCAAAAAGGCAGCCGGTGAAAAGAAAGCCGCTGCAAAGAAGCCTTCCGCTGCTAAAAAGACCGCCGAGAAGAAGAAGACCGAAAAGGCCAAGGCTAAAACTGCCAAAAAGACAGGTACAGTTAAAGCTAAACCCGCAAAAACAGCCGCCAAAGCATCAGCCACTAAACCAAAGGCACCCAAGGCAAAAACCACCGCTGCCAAGCCCAAAAAGGCTGCCGCAGCAAAGAAGCCAGCTGCCAAGAAGACCGCCGCTAAGAAGTAATTTTTCCATGCAAAATTACTTATCATGTCAAAATGATTATTTTCGATATTCGAAAGCAGTATATCTAACAGCCCTTTTCAGGGCTACAAAAAAATTTTTAAAAAGAGACCAAATTTAACTCAAACAATTTTTTAATTACCTAATAAATACTATGTTAATTTTAAGGGAAAAGCTAATCACAGCCCTTTTCGTAGCTGTAAAACATCTGTTGAAATCTTTTAATACCATTGTTACCTAATATGGGAATACATTACCCTTTAAGGAAATTTAAGTAATCACATGTTAAATGGGATTTTTTCCGCAACTGGATTAACTGTTTCACTTAGGGTCATAAACCAAAGCAATTACTAAGAACTATGAAAATCAGTTAATGTTAAAGAAAATCTCATTTAGCATACCTAACCAATAAGAGAGTGGCGTACAATATTCCCTTCAAAAATCGCACTTAGCATACCTATTTCATTCTTTACGAGCATACCTACCCATAGATCTCGCGTACAAACGCATAAGTCCACATATACATCTCTACACCATTTCACGCTAACATACTAGTATACATCCCTAAAAAATTTAGTATCAACACACACGCTCACATATACTCGAACATCAATACAACGTTGCATACCGAGTGTTTGAGCATAAGAGCAATATGTGTTGATCATATTACTGTAGATGTAGATGGTGCTAAGCAAGGAGGGCAATATTAGAGTATGGGTAGTATACATATTTTATTTTAAAAAAGTAATAAGGGCAATGTGAGGGTGAGTGGTAGATATATTTTTTCTTTAAATTTGTAAATATAAATTAATTTTAGTTGAATAACGAATTAAGTCTCTTTTTTAATTTATTTTGTGGCCCTGAAAAGGGCCTTTGATGTTGTAGGGAAAATATTGTACGACGAAATAAGTATGCCATTTACTTGGAGCTGGTGTACTTAGTAACGGCTTTGGTACCTTCACTGACAGCGTGCTTAGCCAACTCACCGGGCAATAATAGACGGACGGCAGTTTGGATTTCCCGACTGGTGATGGTGGAACGCTTGTTGTAGTGAGCCAAACGGGAGGCTTCGGCGGCGATACGTTCAAAGATATCGTTGACGAAACTGTTCATGATGCTCATGGCCTTTGAGGAGATACCAGTATCGGGATGGACTTGCTTCAACACTTTGTAAATGTAGATAGCATAACTCTCCTTACGCTTGGTGCGTCTCTTGGTCTTGTCACCCTTAGTGATGTTCTTTTGGGCTTTGCCGGCCTTCTTTGCTGCTTTACCACTGGCTTTTGGAGGCATTTTCACTTGGTTTTTTTTTTAAGTCACACAAACACTTTTAACACTGTTCACGATTTTGTGTGTTTGATGGCTTACTCGGAATATTTAAACCATTTCATGCACAAGATATTCAGGTAGACGAAAACAGTCGCTATGTTTACGAAAACAACCCTCTAAATTTAGCTACACGTTGGATCCGAAAGTATAAATACTGCAGTTCATGCTGCGAACTAATATCATTTGTGTTTCAGTGCTAAGTGAAGTGAATTAAAAAAAAATAACTAAAAATGTCTGGTCGTGGTAAAGGTGGCAAAGTTAAGGGAAAGGCAAAGTCCCGTTCCAACCGTGCTGGTCTTCAATTCCCCGTCGGTCGTATCCATCGTTTGTTGCGCAAAGGCAACTATGCTGAACGTGTTGGTGCCGGAGCTCCAGTTTACTTGGCTGCTGTCATGGAGTATTTGGCCGCTGAAGTTCTTGAATTGGCTGGCAACGCTGCTCGTGACAACAAGAAGACAAGAATTATCCCCCGTCACTTGCAATTGGCTATCCGTAATGACGAAGAATTGAACAAATTGCTGTCCGGTGTCACCATTGCTCAAGGTGGTGTATTGCCAAACATTCAAGCTGTTCTCTTGCCCAAGAAGACCGAAAAGAAGGCTTAAATTATCTACGAGCATCAAAGAAAAAATGTAAATACAGGCCATCGTATAAATCAACAACAACAATCCGTCCTTTTCAGGACGACAAAAATTTTTTTAAAAGAGAAAAAACTATATCAAACCTTATTTTATCAAGAAAATTTACTTAAAAAATAGTTTTAAATAATAAATAAAATTTTAATTGTAGTTAAATTTAAAAAATATTTTTTGGTCGATTTTTTTTCAGTGGATTTGGTAATTTGCTAGCAATTTCGTTATTCGAAATTTCCTTAAACAATCCTGTTTTAGGCGTAAATACAAAAAAAATCTGCCATCTATTGTTTATAGGTAAACATTTTCAAATATGTTTACATCTTATCGACTATTGCAGGTCTTTTAATATACATGTCATAATTATCAGTTATCAATTATCATGCATCAACATTTCGCCTTTTTGCATACATTAACATAATAAGAATTTAGTTTTATCGACCCTACTCAAGATTATCGGCATTTAATAGGATCAATGTTACCATTAGGGTACTGTAAAAACTATTTATTTTACATTTGAATATCACATGGTAATCATTGTTCATTTTCTGATGCTGAAAAAAATTGGCATATGTAATAACAAAACATCGAAACGAAGTATCTACGATCGTCCCTCTTCGTACATTTGTGACAAAGTTAGCAGCTCCAAGCAAAGGAAACATTTAATGGTAGTATATGCGTGCATTTTGGTATCTGTGTGTATGTATGCTTTTTAGTGTTGTATACCATCGTTTCATCGTATTGTTCTAATGGCGTCGGTTTTAGTTTCGTCATGTATGTATGTATATTATAGAAGCTACATTTTGGCCGACGGCAAATTGAAAAATGGTAATATTTATTTTCAAATAAATTTTATGTATTTTTTTTTAGTAAAAATTTATAACAAGATATATCTCTTTTTAAATATGTTTTGTGGTCCTGAAAAGGACCGATTGTTTTAGTTTTAAAGTTCTTAAAATTTTCTCCAAAATAGCGTCAAGATAATGTTTAACCGCCGAAACCGTACAAAGTGCGGCCTTGTCTCTTCAAAGCGTAGACGACATCCATAGCGGTGACGGTTTTACGCTTAGCGTGTTCAGTGTAGGTGACAGCATCACGAATAACGTTTTCCAAAAACACCTTCAGGACACCACGGGTTTCTTCGTAAATCAATCCAGAGATACGCTTTACACCGCCACGACGAGCCAAACGTCTGATTGCAGGCTTGGTGATACCTTGGATGTTATCACGCAACACTTTACGATGACGTTTAGCGCCACCTTTTCCCAAGCCTTTGCCACCTTTACCACGACCAGTCATTTTTTCACTTTTTAAATTAAATTCACTTCACAAGTTATGCACAAGAACTAATACTTACCATGGATTCATATTTATTTTCCAATTCACTTAAAATTATTTTACATTTCCATTGTAGTCCTATATACATATAATACTCAACATGCTTATTCTACATTTCTCTGAGTCTATAATAATTCCAAATAAATTCTAGCAAGGCCAGCCCAGCCGATTTACCATAAGTATCTATTCCCGAATGCACGGATACATTAAATCCTCCCCGAAAAAATGGAAAAACAGGGAATGTAAAACCTACTATATAAAAACCTAAGCTAAACTATCACTAACTAAATCTAATAAAACCAAAACGAATAAAAGAAAGAAATGCGTCCATCGCAATAAAAGCAAAATAAAATAAAATAAAATGAACAAAATCATAAAGCTATATACATCTCCACAACTATCTACACTATTTACAATCAGACCACAGGCACCCACTGTGCCGTGGCGTATACCATATCATCCATGCCATATTGGCGGAATCTCCTGTGGTAGAAAAGGGTACGTCTCTCCGAGTCGTACACCAAGCCATCATCGTTAAGATGCAAAAGGCACATGGGAGAAAGGTGGCCACCCATCTCCCTCACGCGTAGGTAGTCCCCCCTGGACGTTTGGCACCGTTGTACCATGGGGTTCCAATGTGAAATGGCCCTCTCAAGATGTTTAATGCCCAAACGGACCATAAAGGCATCTATACGACACATCCGAGACTCCTCGTAGATTTTCCGGCAGGAGGGCCCAATCCAGTACCCTTGCTCCGATCTCCTTCCTCTCAGTCCGAGACATTGGACTAACATTTTTCTCTCGAGCACCCTCAATCTCTCCATCTGGTGCGAGGACACCGTGTACCAAATCGGGAAGGCATATGCAACCGTCGGTCTCACCACCTGCTTATAAATCGCCAGTTTGACCCTCTGGCTCAATCCTCTTCTACGGGCCAACATCGTACGGAAGGCGTGGTACGCCGCCCTTCCCTTTCCGATCGCCTCATCAATGTGTCTGATAAACGACATATCCTCTTCATACACAACACCCAGGTACTTCAGGGTATTGGAGTTTTGTATAACCGTGTCGCCGATCCTTATACTGGGGATATAGCCCCTGGCGTTCCGGTAGAGGTTCCTGCTCCTGCCCTTGAAAATGATGGTCTTGCATTTGTCCACATTGAGATTAAGTTTCCACTGCCGGAAGTATTCCTCCAGTCTAGCGAGATATCGCGTCAGGTTTCTTTCCGCAATACTGGCCCGAGGGTGCGTGGCAGCCACCAAGATGTCATCGGCATACGTGATAATGAGGCAGTCCCTCTCAGGCCTCGGTATGTCCGATAGGTATATATTATAAAGTACAGGTCCAAGCACCGATCCTTGTGGTACTCCTGATCTGGTCCTATGTGTGGAGGACACTGTGTCTCCAACAGACACTGAAAAGCTCCGACCTTTGAGGTAGTCCCCAATGAGTCTCGTGAGATGGGGGTCGAAATCATGGAATGTATCCATTTTCTGCGTGATACCGTCTTGCCAGACGGTATCGAACGCCTTCTCAAAATCGAGGCTGACCGCGATTGTCGGACTCCTAGCCTGGAATCCCCTCGCTATCCTGTCTGATAAGGTCATCAACGCGTGCGTCGTGGTCGTCTCCTTGCGGAAGCCGAATTGGAAATCACCCAGTGTCCCTGAGTCCTCCAGATGATCGTTCACCCTATGATTGATCACAACCTCAAATGCCTTTCCAAGGCTGGAAAGGAGTGATATGGGCCTGTATGAAGACGGATCGCTTGGTTCCTTACCCTTCTTCAGGATGGGTATCACCTTCGATTTCTTCCACGCTACGGGAAAATACCCCAAATTCAGGCAGTGGTTGAAAATCGCTGCCATATAGGCCCAGGCCCGCTGGTCCAGCCTCCTAAGAACGAAATTCGGAATGCCGTCTTCCCCACAGCTCTTCTTATTATTGAGTCGGCGTAGGATAGAGCCGACCTCCGAGGGTCTCACTAGTGCCACAGGGGGGGGTGAGGATCCCTCCATCATTACTCCATCAGCCGTGCAATCCTGGCCAAATATGATCATCGGTGTCCGTTCTACCACATTCGTGTCAGGCATGGGACCATCGCACTGGGCCAGTGCAAATGTCGATGCCAGCAGGTCTGCCTTTGCCCTCGTCGAGGTTACCCTTTCGTTGTTGGGAGTTGCCAGATCAGCCATTTCACCTCCTACCTTCCTGGCTGTGTATCGCTTCACTTTTCGAAACATGTCGTTTCCGGGAGTGATCCCCTCCAGTGTCCTAATGAAATTGTCGTCCTCAAATAAACGAATCCGTTGTTGTATTATTTTATCCAGGTTCTTCATGATGGCCCGTACTTCATTTGCATCGCGTGTGTCATGCAGCCTGTGCAATCTCCTGCGGAGGGTCCTTTTCTGGGAGATAAGTGCCAGAATATCCGGAGGAAGTTGTGTCAGACAATTCCCCCTGGGCCTTACTTTCGGAATTGCCTTCTCCATTGCATGTGCCAGGCCCCCAGCAAGAGCCCCTACTGCCATATCAATCTCCGATGTGTCGGCGTTCCAATATATAGGTGGTGCACACCCTTGAAGCCTCTCTGCCAGTTCATCGTTCAGGACACCGGTCCGCATCCTCTTGTAGTCGTATATTACTCTTGGAGTAACCTCCTCAATGCTGTCAACTGAGACAGAAATCTCCACCGCCCTATGGTCCGATTCATAGTCTAGCGTCCGTAGACCGTGCACCGTCTGTCTACCATTAGGTCCGTCAGTCAGTCTTAATCCCGTCGTAGTCATTATAACGTCTATAAAAGACCGACTCCTCCCCTGTATCCTCGTTGGTCCATCGGTTGGTCTCATCACGACCGTTGGGCTCATATCAAGCCATTCCTTTAATCTCCTCCCGGAAGTGTTAACAGTAGAATCCCCCCAAACGCGATGCCTCGCATTGAGGTCCGCTCCAATTATAGCCTCTTCTGTCCCAATAACCCTCTCCAAAGCGTCCAGATCAGACACACCCAGGGTATCCTGGGGTCTAAGATACAAAGATACCAGAAGTATCCTGCCCATATCAGGCCTATTTATCGCAACAACAGTACCCTCCATTCTCCCAAGGCTTGCATCAACCCTTTCACCACGGACATTTCCCCTCAAACAGATCGCCGTCCCACCACCAGCACCACTAGTCCGGTCCTGTCTATGAATCGAGTACCCCTTCAAAACAAAATTATGACGCGCCGACAAGCAGTGCTCCGCCAGCATCAAAACGTCTGGTTTATGCTCCTCCACGAAAAGTTGTAAGTAGTGTCTCTTGTGTCGAGATACTACCGAGTGTAAATTCACAAAAATGCATTTAATTCCCATCAGGAGCCATGCTCAAACCAAGGCCGAACAGCGCCTGCCTTTTCTCAGCATCAGAGTTCAGTCCCCTGAAGGTCTCAGCGAACCCAGCAATCTTGGCCATGTATACATGGAAGTCCTGTCCGAACAGCCGTCTACACTCCGCATTGAAGAAGCCCATTGCCTGAGCCGCCCTCTGCGCCGTCTCATTCCTCATTCCAACTGGGGTGATCGTTGGAGAATTCACATGCCTGGCAACGTTGGCATAAGAGCCCGCGGTCATCCTTGGTGGTGGTGGCGCCGGAGCCAGCACCTGGGCCCTCTTTGGAGGCGCCATGGTCACTTTCCTCTCTTGCATGCGCTGGAGTACTTCCAGGCGCTTCGGGCAATTCTTGTCGCTGGCCATGTGTCCGCTAGCCTTACAATTAGCGCAATATAGAGGGGCAACAGCCGCCCTGACAATCTCCCCTGTAGCCGGATCCTTGGATAAGGTCCCTTCTCCCCCGGCCTCGGCCGATGGCACACTGCACTCTCCTGGTCCGTGTGGAGATGCGCATCGCACGCATCTGTGCTCCATGCTGCAATTGGCCGCAACGTGCCCGAACCTCTGGCAGTTATGGCATTGGGTAACCCCTCCTGCTTTGTTCTTCACCATGTCTATTCTGCAGCCCAGTATGTATCTTTGCCTACGGAAAGCCTTCACATCGGAATCCTGGCCTAATTGTACGATCCATCTGTCGTACATGAGTTTCTTTATGACCATATCGCAGATCTTGATGCCAGTCGCGTCCAGGAAGGCCTTTAAATCCTCTACGTCATAGGTGCTAGACAAACCAGAAAGCATTATCGTATATGGCCTCATATTCCTCGGTGTGAAGGTGTAGAAGGACGTACCCTCTCCTATCAAATATTGCTTGACCCTAGCGTGATCTTCCAGTCTCACTAATTTAAGAACAATCATGTTCCTATTCTTTATATCAATATTAAAGAGATCATGTCCTAAAAGCCCCTTAAGACCTGACATGAATGTCTTAACATTTACCCCATAAACCTTCACTATAGGTGGGCTGACCTTACCTGATCCAACGGTCCTTCCCGCATCCGTGTTCGAGTCAGCGCCTCTGTTCCTGGTAGTGGTCCTCTGGTGATTCAAGGTTGTTGTTGTCATAGTTGTTGATGACTTTCCATTATTAGCTTGGGTCGTTTGTGGCTGCTTCTGTGTGGTCTTGCGAATAGCCCCTTTTGACATGTCTACAGTCGCCGGCGGTGCGACATCATCCTCTTCCATCAACGCTGCACCGAGGTTTTCGGCTACCTCGGTGGACCATTCGGTTATAGCCTTACTACCAGATGTAGCTATGGTAGTGCTGTCATAGTTGGTTGCTGTTGGCTGCAATTGGTGCATGGCAGCTTTAGTGGTGGTGCTGGCAGCAAGCCAGTTTGTCGTAAATGTACTACCAGATGTAGTGGTGGTAGTAATATCATTGTTGTTTCTTGCTGACTGCGATTGGTGTACAGTAGCCTCAGTAGTGATGTTAGCAGCAGCAACGAAACCAGATCGTGTGCCTTCAAGCTGTTCAATTTTACAGCGCAGCGTCTCCACAAGAGCACACTGTGCTTCCATTCTAGCAATCAAGTCCTGATTCCGCGCTTCAAGATTTCTATTCGCTGTCTCAAGCCTCTCAACGGCAAGTTGCAATTTCATGGCGTTATAGCTGGAATCGCCATCAGAACCATGGCCCTTCTTCCGCTTCCGCATTTTTGAATCTTCCTTGTCAGATTCAATTGACGATTTAGCCAAATCCATGGGGTGGCCGTTAAAATCAGTATTTTGCTGTCGCCGACAGTCGTTCTCATTGGGTCGTCGACCGCCAATGTCGTCATTGTGGTTGCCAGACATGTTATTGGCACTGCCTTCCAGTGTCACATTCGATAAATTGGCCGGAATATTTATCTCATAAGAGAAATTCTCGGCCGACACTTTAATCGTTTCCACCTTCTCCTCTATCTTAAAGCAATTGCTTTATCTCACTTCACTTGTTTAATTATTTACTGTTCACTGCACTTCACTTGGTGTTGTCACCACGGCTGCTCAGCCAATAATAATAATAATACTTACCATGCTGCGATACCTCATATTTATACAAAATCCGCTCTGAATTTACTACATACACATACGCTTCGATCTATCTTCGGGGTTGTTCGTATACACTTCGTGTGTACAGATACAAATGTTGAAGCATATACGCAGCACACACCCTTATTGGAAACTGTAGCCCGCCAAATTTTTTCTATAAATATCGGGAATCGCTCCGTAAGGCAACTATTACAGTGTTAACAGTGTTTGTGTGCATATCGTGAAGTGAACTAAAAACCTCTAGTGAAAAATGGCTCGTACTAAGCAAACTGCCCGTAAATCTACTGGTGGCAAAGCCCCTCGTAAGCAATTGGCTACCAAAGCTGCTCGTAAGAGCGCACCAGCCACCGGTGGTGTTAAGAAGCCACATCGTTTCCGCCCTGGTACCGTTGCTTTGCGTGAAATCCGTCGCTACCAGAAGAGTACTGAGTTGTTGATCCGCAAATTGCCTTTCCAACGTTTGGTTCGTGAAATTGCCCAAGATTTCAAGACTGACTTGCGTTTCCAGAGCTCTGCTGTCATGGCCTTGCAAGAAGCTAGCGAAGCCTACTTGGTCGGTCTCTTCGAAGATACCAACTTGTGTGCCATCCATGCCAAGCGTGTCACCATCATGCCCAAGGATATCCAATTGGCCAGACGTATTCGTGGAGAACGTGCTTAAATTATTGACATTTTAAAAGCCAACTTTTTTTTACAAAAACAATCGGTCCTTTTCAGGACCACAATATTTTTATAAAAAAGAGAAAAAAATTTATTCAAAACTTACACCTTTTTATTTTTATTAAAATAAATAAATATAGTCTTTTTTTGGGGATGGAAAAATACACTATTTATATTAAAAAAATTTTTTTCTTTTCTATGCGTTTTACTTTTGGTAATATTGGGTTTCAAAACATGGAGCGAAATCAAAAACTTTTTTTTAAAAAAAAATTATTTAATTTACTTTTTATGTTAAATTGAAAATTTTTATTTTCTATTAGCAACAGTATATTTGCTGTTATTCTTTTTGCAAAATTTGATTTTTCGTAGTAGCTACATAACAAGAATGAATGAAGATAAAAACAGGCAGGCCAATACATTCGAGAGAATTTTAACCTTAAATAGATAATTTAGATACATTGAATATACATTTTTTATGTATTTTTTATTATTTTTAAACAAATGATATTTTTTGCTATTCTAAAAACTGTTTTAAAAAGAATAAAATAGTATTTTAATATTTTAAATTATTAAAGGGAAATAGATTTCGTTCGGTATGCAACTGTTCTACATTTGCTTGCTTAGACAAGGGCATTTTTCAATTTGTGTTTAATTTCCAAAAAAAAAAATATATTTTTTTTTAAATTTGTAATTGCAACAATACATTGTTTAGAATTTACATTTTTAAATTTTTTATTTAGTTTCAAGTCCACTTTATATAGAAAAAAATATTTTATAATAAATGCAATAGAGCTCACCGCACATTTTGCATAGCCAACGACGTTGGTATAACATAGCATCGTAATATTTTAGACTTTTCGTAACAAACGTACACTTTTTACAAATTATGTAACATTTTAATAGAAATCTATCATTTCTATAATATTTTATGATAAAATTTTCCTAAAACATTTTTACATTAGAGCTTTCAAATTAATTTGCAGAAAAACTTTTATTCATGGAAAATACGCCAATATGGTGAATTCAACTGTCATAGACTACATAATAAAATCGATTATTTCACTATGAAAATCATCCAAATTTTCACTTTTTTTTACACTTCTTTCAAGAAAACATATCAAGATTCCATACTAAATTTTTATAAAAACCAATTTTCAATAAAAATTGGAAAATTTTTATAATTTAGTTACAATTTTATCATAACATTTTTATAAACTTTCAACTCAAACCCTTATAACTCGGTAACGCTTAAAGATAATTAACTCGGATTTTCTTTAATGATTAGCTGGATATCTCTACTAGAAGAATTGTATAAAAAATAAAAAGAAATTGTTACTATCTCATCGTAAAATGAATAATTCTGTGAAAACTTTTGTAAAAATTTTTATTCGCTTCCACACAACGTTTCGCAAAATTTCGTAGTTGACTACTATGTACTTCTCATAATTTCGATGTACCCAGCCATCACTAATCTAAAGGTTGAAACCATATTTTCAACCAATCAGCGTACACCAGTAGTGAGTGTATATTTACAAAGTGTTAAAGTGTGTTTAAAAAGAAAAATATAAGTGAAATCATGTCTGACGCCGCCGTTGTTGAAGCCACCGCATCTCCAGTCGCCGCTGTTGAGAAAAAGGCACCTAAGAAAGCCGCTGCCAAGGCAAAGAAACCCTCTGCTGCCCCAAGCCATCCACCAACCCAACAAATGGTCGATGCTGCCATCAAAACATTGAAAGAACGTGGTGGTTCCTCATTGCCTGCCATCAAGAAATACTTGGCCAGCACATACAAAGTTGATGCTGTAAAATTGGCCCCATTCATCAAGAAGTACTTGAAGAGCGCTGTTGCTAGTGGAAAATTGATCCAAACTAAAGGTAAGGGTGCCTCCGGTTCATTCAAATTGTCCCCATCTGCCTCGAAGGAACCTAAAGCAAAGAGCGCTGAAAAGAAGAAGAAGGTCCCAGCCGGTGATAAGAAAAAGAAGGCAGCAGCACCCAAAAAGGCAGCCGGTGAAAAGAAAGCCGCTGCAAAGAAGCCTTCCGCTGCTAAAAAGACCGCCGAGAAGAAGAAGACCGAAAAGGCCAAGGCTAAAACTGCCAAAAAGACAGGTACAGTTAAAGCTAAACCCGCAAAAACAGCCGCCAAAGCATCAGCCACTAAACCAAAGGCACCCAAGGCAAAAACCACCGCTGCCAAGCCCAAAAAGGCTGCCGCAGCAAAGAAGCCAGCTGCCAAGAAGACCGCCGCTAAGAAGTAATTTTTCCATGCAAAATTACTTATCATGTCAAAATGATTATTTTCGATATTCGAAAGCAGTATATCTAACAGCCCTTTTCAGGGCTACAAAAAAATTTTTAAAAAGAGACCAAATTTAACTCAAACAATTTTTTAATTACCTAATAAATACTATGTTAATTTTAAGGGAAAAGCTAATCACAGCCCTTTTCGTAGCTGTAAAACATCTGTTGAAATCTTTTAATACCATTGTTACCTAATATGGGAATACATTACCCTTTAAGGAAATTTAAGTAATCACATGTTAAATGGGATTTTTTCCGCAACTGGATTAACTGTTTCACTTAGGGTCATAAACCAAAGCAATTACTAAGAACTATGAAAATCAGTTAATGTTAAAGAAAATCTCATTTAGCATACCTAACCAATAAGAGAGTGGCGTACAATATTCCCTTCAAAAATCGCACTTAGCATACCTATTTCATTCTTTACGAGCATACCTACCCATAGATCTCGCGTACAAACGCATAAGTCCACATATACATCTCTACACCATTTCACGCTAACATACTAGTATACATCCCTAAAAAATTTAGTATCAACACACACGCTCACATATACTCGAACATCAATACAACGTTGCATACCGAGTGTTTGAGCATAAGAGCAATATGTGTTGATCATATTACTGTAGATGTAGATGGTGCTAAGCAAGGAGGGCAATATTAGAGTATGGGTAGTATACATATTTTATTTTAAAAAAGTAATAAGGGCAATGTGAGGGTGAGTGGTAGATATATTTTTTCTTTAAATTTGTAAATATAAATTAATTTTAGTTGAATAACGAATTAAGTCTCTTTTTTAATTTATTTTGTGGCCCTGAAAAGGGCCTTTGATGTTGTAGGGAAAATATTGTACGACGAAATAAGTATGCCATTTACTTGGAGCTGGTGTACTTAGTAACGGCTTTGGTACCTTCACTGACAGCGTGCTTAGCCAACTCACCGGGCAATAATAGACGGACGGCAGTTTGGATTTCCCGACTGGTGATGGTGGAACGCTTGTTGTAGTGAGCCAAACGGGAGGCTTCGGCGGCGATACGTTCAAAGATATCGTTGACGAAACTGTTCATGATGCTCATGGCCTTTGAGGAGATACCAGTATCGGGATGGACTTGCTTCAACACTTTGTAAATGTAGATAGCATAACTCTCCTTACGCTTGGTGCGTCTCTTGGTCTTGTCACCCTTAGTGATGTTCTTTTGGGCTTTGCCGGCCTTCTTTGCTGCTTTACCACTGGCTTTTGGAGGCATTTTCACTTGGTTTTTTTTTTAAGTCACACAAACACTTTTAACACTGTTCACGATTTTGTGTGTTTGATGGCTTACTCGGAATATTTAAACCATTTCATGCACAAGATATTCAGGTAGACGAAAACAGTCGCTATGTTTACGAAAACAACCCTCTAAATTTAGCTACACGTTGGATCCGAAAGTATAAATACTGCAGTTCATGCTGCGAACTAATATCATTTGTGTTTCAGTGCTAAGTGAAGTGAATTAAAAAAAAATAACTAAAAATGTCTGGTCGTGGTAAAGGTGGCAAAGTTAAGGGAAAGGCAAAGTCCCGTTCCAACCGTGCTGGTCTTCAATTCCCCGTCGGTCGTATCCATCGTTTGTTGCGCAAAGGCAACTATGCTGAACGTGTTGGTGCCGGAGCTCCAGTTTACTTGGCTGCTGTCATGGAGTATTTGGCCGCTGAAGTTCTTGAATTGGCTGGCAACGCTGCTCGTGACAACAAGAAGACAAGAATTATCCCCCGTCACTTGCAATTGGCTATCCGTAATGACGAAGAATTGAACAAATTGCTGTCCGGTGTCACCATTGCTCAAGGTGGTGTATTGCCAAACATTCAAGCTGTTCTCTTGCCCAAGAAGACCGAAAAGAAGGCTTAAATTATCTACGAGCATCAAAGAAAAAATGTAAATACAGGCCATCGTATAAATCAACAACAACAATCCGTCCTTTTCAGGACGACAAAAATTTTTTTAAAAGAGAAAAAACTATATCAAACCTTATTTTATCAAGAAAATTTACTTAAAAAATAGTTTTAAATAATAAATAAAATTTTAATTGTAGTTAAATTTAAAAAATATTTTTTGGTCGATTTTTTTTCAGTGGATTTGGTAATTTGCTAGCAATTTCGTTATTCGAAATTTCCTTAAACAATCCTGTTTTAGGCGTAAATACAAAAAAAATCTGCCATCTATTGTTTATAGGTAAACATTTTCAAATATGTTTACATCTTATCGACTATTGCAGGTCTTTTAATATACATGTCATAATTATCAGTTATCAATTATCATGCATCAACATTTCGCCTTTTTGCATACATTAACATAATAAGAATTTAGTTTTATCGACCCTACTCAAGATTATCGGCATTTAATAGGATCAATGTTACCATTAGGGTACTGTAAAAACTATTTATTTTACATTTGAATATCACATGGTAATCATTGTTCATTTTCTGATGCTGAAAAAAATTGGCATATGTAATAACAAAACATCGAAACGAAGTATCTACGATCGTCCCTCTTCGTACATTTGTGACAAAGTTAGCAGCTCCAAGCAAAGGAAACATTTAATGGTAGTATATGCGTGCATTTTGGTATCTGTGTGTATGTATGCTTTTTAGTGTTGTATACCATCGTTTCATCGTATTGTTCTAATGGCGTCGGTTTTAGTTTCGTCATGTATGTATGTATATTATAGAAGCTACATTTTGGCCGACGGCAAATTGAAAAATGGTAATATTTATTTTCAAATAAATTTTATGTATTTTTTTTTAGTAAAAATTTATAACAAGATATATCTCTTTTTAAATATGTTTTGTGGTCCTGAAAAGGACCGATTGTTTTAGTTTTAAAGTTCTTAAAATTTTCTCCAAAATAGCGTCAAGATAATGTTTAACCGCCGAAACCGTACAAAGTGCGGCCTTGTCTCTTCAAAGCGTAGACGACATCCATAGCGGTGACGGTTTTACGCTTAGCGTGTTCAGTGTAGGTGACAGCATCACGAATAACGTTTTCCAAAAACACCTTCAGGACACCACGGGTTTCTTCGTAAATCAATCCAGAGATACGCTTTACACCGCCACGACGAGCCAAACGTCTGATTGCAGGCTTGGTGATACCTTGGATGTTATCACGCAACACTTTACGATGACGTTTAGCGCCACCTTTTCCCAAGCCTTTGCCACCTTTACCACGACCAGTCATTTTTTCACTTTTTAAATTAAATTCACTTCACAAGTTATGCACAAGAACTAATACTTACCATGCTGCGATACCTCATATTTATACAAAATCCGCTCTGAATTTACTACATACACATACGCTTCGATCTATCTTCGGGGTTGTTCGTATACACTTCGTGTGTACAGATACAAATGTTGAAGCATATACGCAGCACACACCCTTATTGGAAACTGTAGCCCGCCAAATTTTTTCTATAAATATCGGGAATCGCTCCGTAAGGCAACTATTACAGTGTTAACAGTGTTTGTGTGCATATCGTGAAGTGAACTAAAAACCTCTAGTGAAAAATGGCTCGTACTAAGCAAACTGCCCGTAAATCTACTGGTGGCAAAGCCCCTCGTAAGCAATTGGCTACCAAAGCTGCTCGTAAGAGCGCACCAGCCACCGGTGGTGTTAAGAAGCCACATCGTTTCCGCCCTGGTACCGTTGCTTTGCGTGAAATCCGTCGCTACCAGAAGAGTACTGAGTTGTTGATCCGCAAATTGCCTTTCCAACGTTTGGTTCGTGAAATTGCCCAAGATTTCAAGACTGACTTGCGTTTCCAGAGCTCTGCTGTCATGGCCTTGCAAGAAGCTAGCGAAGCCTACTTGGTCGGTCTCTTCGAAGATACCAACTTGTGTGCCATCCATGCCAAGCGTGTCACCATCATGCCCAAGGATATCCAATTGGCCAGACGTATTCGTGGAGAACGTGCTTAAATTATTGACATTTTAAAAGCCAACTTTTTTTTACAAAAACAATCGGTCCTTTTCAGGACCACAATATTTTTATAAAAAAGAGAAAAAAATTTATTCAAAACTTACACCTTTTTATTTTTATTAAAATAAATAAATATAGTCTTTTTTTGGGGATGGAAAAATACACTATTTATATTAAAAAAATTTTTTTCTTTTCTATGCGTTTTACTTTTGGTAATATTGGGTTTCAAAACATGGAGCGAAATCAAAAACTTTTTTTTAAAAAAAAATTATTTAATTTACTTTTTATGTTAAATTGAAAATTTTTATTTTCTATTAGCAACAGTATATTTGCTGTTATTCTTTTTGCAAAATTTGATTTTTCGTAGTAGCTACATAACAAGAATGAATGAAGATAAAAACAGGCAGGCCAATACATTCGAGAGAATTTTAACCTTAAATAGATAATTTAGATACATTGAATATAAATTTTTTCTGTATTTTTTATTATTTTTAAACAAATGATATTTTTTGCTATTCTAAAAACTGTTTTAAAAAGAATAAAATAGTATTTTAATATTTTAAATTATTAAAGGGAAATAGATTTCGTTCGGTATGCAACTGTTCTACATTTGCTTGCTTAGACAAGGGCATTTTTGAATTTGTGTTTAATTTCCAAAAAAAAATTATATATTTTTTTAAATTTGTGATTGCAACAATACATTGTTTAGAATTTACATTTTTAAATTTTTTATTTAGTTTCAAGTCCACTTTATATAGAAAAAAATATTTTATAATAAATGCAATAGAGCTCACCGCACATTTTGCATAGCCAACGACGTTGGTATAACATAGCATCGTAATATTTTAGACTTTTCGTAACAAACGTACACTTTTTACAAATTATGTAACATTTTAATAGAAATCTATCATTTCTATAATATTTTATGATAAAATTTTCCTAAAACATTTTTACATTAGAGCTTTCAAATTAATTTGCAGAAAAACTTTTATTCATGGAAAATACGCCAATATGGTGAATTCAACTGTCATAGACTACATAATAAAATCGATTATTTCACTATGAAAATCATCCAAATTTTCACTTTTTTTTACACTTCTTTCAAGAAAACATATCAAGATTCCATACTAAATTTTTATAAAAACCAATTTTCAATAAAAATTGGAAAATTTTTATAATTTAGTTACAATTTTATCATAACATTTTTATAAACTTTCAACTCAAACCCTTATAACTCGGTAACGCTTAAAGATAATTAACTCGGATTTTCTTTAATGATTAGCTGGATATCTCTACTAGAAGAATTGTATAAAAAATAAAAAGAAATTGTTACTATCTCATCGTAAAATGAATAATTCTGTGAAAACTTTTGTAAAAATTTTTATTCGCTTCCACACAACGTTTCGCAAAATTTCGTAGTTGACTACTATGTACTTCTCATAATTTCGATGTACCCAGCCATCACTAATCTAAAGGTTGAAACCATATTTTCAACCAATCAGCGTACACCAGTAGTGAGTGTATATTTACAAAGTGTTAAAGTGTGTTTAAAAAGAAAAATATAAGTGAAATCATGTCTGACGCCGCCGTTGTTGAAGCCACCGCATCTCCAGTCGCCGCTGTTGAGAAAAAGGCACCTAAGAAAGCCGCTGCCAAGGCAAAGAAACCCTCTGCTGCCCCAAGCCATCCACCAACCCAACAAATGGTCGATGCTGCCATCAAAACATTGAAAGAACGTGGTGGTTCCTCATTGCCTGCCATCAAGAAATACTTGGCCAGCACATACAAAGTTGATGCTGTAAAATTGGCCCCATTCATCAAGAAGTACTTGAAGAGCGCTGTTGCTAGTGGAAAATTGATCCAAACTAAAGGTAAGGGTGCCTCCGGTTCATTCAAATTGTCCCCATCTGCCTCGAAGGAACCTAAAGCAAAGAGCGCTGAAAAGAAGAAGAAGGTCCCAGCCGGTGATAAGAAAAAGAAGGCAGCAGCACCCAAAAAGGCAGCCGGTGAAAAGAAAGCCGCTGCAAAGAAGCCTTCCGCTGCTAAAAAGACCGCCGAGAAGAAGAAGACCGAAAAGGCCAAGGCTAAAACTGCCAAAAAGACAGGTACAGTTAAAGCTAAACCCGCAAAAACAGCCGCCAAAGCATCAGCCACTAAACCAAAGGCACCCAAGGCAAAAACCACCGCTGCCAAGCCCAAAAAGGCTGCCGCAGCAAAGAAGCCAGCTGCCAAGAAGACCGCCGCTAAGAAGTAATTTTTCCATGCAAAATTACTTATCATGTCAAAATGATTATTTTCGATATTCGAAAGCAGTATATCTAACAGCCCTTTTCAGGGCTACAAAAAAATTTTTAAAAAGAGACCAAATTTAACTCAAACAATTTTTTAATTACCTAATAAATACTATGTTAATTTTAAGGGAAAAGCTAATCACAGCCCTTTTCGTAGCTGTAAAACATCTGTTGAAATCTTTTAATACCATTGTTACCTAATATGGGAATACATTACCCTTTAAGGAAATTTAAGTAATCACATGTTAAATGGGATTTTTTCCGCAACTGGATTAACTGTTTCACTTAGGGTCATAAACCAAAGCAATTACTAAGAACTATGAAAATCAGTTAATGTTAAAGAAAATCTCATTTAGCATACCTAACCAATAAGAGAGTGGCGTACAATATTCCCTTCAAAAATCGCACTTAGCATACCTATTTCATTCTTTACGAGCATACCTACCCATAGATCTCGCGTACAAACGCATAAGTCCACATATACATCTCTACACCATTTCACGCTAACATACTAGTATACATCCCTAAAAAATTTAGTATCAACACACACGCTCACATATACTCGAACATCAATACAACGTTGCATACCGAGTGTTTGAGCATAAGAGCAATATGTGTTGATCATATTACTGTAGATGTAGATGGTGCTAAGCAAGGAGGGCAATATTAGAGTATGGGTAGTATACATATTTTATTTTAAAAAAGTAATAAGGGCAATGTGAGGGTGAGTGGTAGATATATTTTTTCTTTAAATTTGTAAATATAAATTAATTTTAGTTGAATAACGAATTAAGTCTCTTTTTTAATTTATTTTGTGGCCCTGAAAAGGGCCTTTGATGTTGTAGGGAAAATATTGTACGACGAAATAAGTATGCCATTTACTTGGAGCTGGTGTACTTAGTAACGGCTTTGGTACCTTCACTGACAGCGTGCTTAGCCAACTCACCGGGCAATAATAGACGGACGGCAGTTTGGATTTCCCGACTGGTGATGGTGGAACGCTTGTTGTAGTGAGCCAAACGGGAGGCTTCGGCGGCGATACGTTCAAAGATATCGTTGACGAAACTGTTCATGATGCTCATGGCCTTTGAGGAGATACCAGTATCGGGATGGACTTGCTTCAACACTTTGTAAATGTAGATAGCATAACTCTCCTTACGCTTGGTGCGTCTCTTGGTCTTGTCACCCTTAGTGATGTTCTTTTGGGCTTTGCCGGCCTTCTTTGCTGCTTTACCACTGGCTTTTGGAGGCATTTTCACTTGGTTTTTTTTTTAAGTCACACAAACACTTTTAACACTGTTCACGATTTTGTGTGTTTGATGGCTTACTCGGAATATTTAAACCATTTCATGCACAAGATATTCAGGTAGACGAAAACAGTCGCTATGTTTACGAAAACAACCCTCTAAAATTAGCTACACGTTGGATCCGAAAGTATAAATACTGCAGTTCATGCTGCGAACTAATATCATTTGTGTTTCAGTGCTAAGTGAAGTGAATTAAAAAAAAAAATAACTAAAAATGTCTGGTCGTGGTAAAGGTGGCAAAGTTAAGGGAAAGGCAAAGTCCCGTTCCAACCGTGCTGGTCTTCAATTCCCCGTCGGTCGTATCCATCGTTTGTTGCGCAAAGGCAACTATGCTGAACGTGTTGGTGCCGGAGCTCCAGTTTACTTGGCTGCTGTCATGGAGTATTTGGCCGCTGAAGTTCTTGAATTGGCTGGCAACGCTGCTCGTGACAACAAGAAGACAAGAATTATCCCCCGTCACTTGCAATTGGCTATCCGTAATGACGAAGAATTGAACAAATTGCTGTCCGGTGTCACCATTGCTCAAGGTGGTGTATTGCCAAACATCCAAGCTGTTCTCTTGCCCAAGAAGACCGAAAAGAAGGCTTAAATTATCTACGAGCATCAAAGAAAAAATGTAAATACAGGCCATCGTATAAATCAACAACAATCCGTCCTTTTCAGGACGACAAAAATTTTTTTAAAAGAGAAAAAACTATATCAAACCCCTTATTTTATCAAGAAAATTTACTTAAAAAATAGTTTTAAATAATAAATAAAATTTTAATTGTAGTTAAATTTAAAAAAAAATATTTTTTGGTCGATTTTTTTTTTCAGTGGATTTGGTAATTTGCTAGCAATTTCGTTATTCGAAATTTCCTTAAACAATCCTGTTTTAGGCGTAAATACAAAAAAATCTGCCATCTATTGTTTATAGGTAAACATTTTCAAATATGTTTACATCTTATCGACTATTGCAGGTCTTTTAATATACATGTCATAATTATCAGTTATCAATTATCATGCATCAACATTTCGCCTATTTGCATACATTAACATAATAAGAATTTAGTTTTATCGACCCTACTCAAGATTATCGGCATTTAATAGGATCAATGTTACCATTAGGGTACTGTAAAAACTATTTATTTTACATTTGAATATCACATGGTAATCATTGTTCATTTTCTGATGCTGAAAAAAATTGGCATATGTAATAACAAAACATCGAAACGAAGTATCTACGATCGTCCCTCTTCGTACATTTGTGACAAAGTTAGCAGCTCCAAGCAAAGGAAACATTTAATGGTAGTATATGCGTGCATTTTGGTATCTGTGTGTATGTATGCTTTTTAGTGTTGTATACCATCGTTTCATCGTATTGTTCTAATGGCGTCGGTTTTAGTTTCGTCATGTATGTATGTATATTATAGAAGCTACATTTTGGCCGACGGCAAATTGAAAAATGGTAATATTTATTTTCAAATAAATTTTATGTATTTTTTTTTAGTAAAAATTTATAACAAGATATATCTCTTTTTAAATATGTTTTGTGGTCCTGAAAAGGACCGATTGTTTTAGTTTTAAAGTTCTTAAAATTTTCTCCAAAATAGCGTCAAGATAATGTTTAACCGCCGAAACCGTACAAAGTGCGGCCTTGTCTCTTCAAAGCGTAGACGACATCCATAGCGGTGACGGTTTTACGCTTAGCGTGTTCAGTGTAGGTGACAGCATCACGAATAACGTTTTCCAAAAACACCTTCAGGACACCACGGGTTTCTTCGTAAATCAATCCAGAGATACGCTTTACACCGCCACGACGAGCCAAACGTCTGATTGCAGGCTTGGTGATACCTTGGATGTTATCACGCAACACTTTACGATGACGTTTAGCGCCACCTTTTCCCAAGCCTTTGCCACCTTTACCACGACCAGTCATTTTTTCACTTTTTAAATTAAATTCACTTCACAAGTTATGCACAAGAACTAATACTTACCATGGATTCATATTTATTTTCCAATTCACTTAAAATTATTTTACATTTCCATTGTAGTCCTATATACATATAATACTCAACATGCTTATTCTACATTTCTCTGAGTCTATAATAATTCCAAATAAATTCTAGCAAGGCCAGCCCAGCCGATTTACCATAAGTATCTATTCCCGAATGCACGGATACATTAAATCCTCCCCGAAAAAATGGAAAAACAGGGAATGTAAAACCTACTATATAAAACCTAAGCTAAACTATCACTAACTAAATCTAATAAAACCAAAACGAATAAAAGAAAGAAATGCGTCCATCGCAATAAAAGCAAAATAAAATAAAATAAAATGAACAAAATCATAAAGCTATATACATCTCCACAACTATCTACACTATTTACAATCAGACCACAGGCACCCACTGTGCCGTGGCGTATACCATATCATCCATGCCATATTGGCGGAATCTCCTGTGGTAGAAAAGGGTACGTCCCTCCGAGTCACAAAAATGCATTTAATTCCCATCAGGAGCCATGCTCAAACCAAGGCCGAACAGCGCCTGCCTTTTCTCAGCATCAGAGTTCAGTCCCCTGAAGGTCTCAGCGAACCCAGCAATCTTGGCCATGTATACATGGAAGTCCTGTCCGAACAGCCGTCTACACTCCGCATTGAAGAAGCCCATTGCCTGAGCCGCCCTCTGCGCCGTCTCATTCCTCATTCCAACTGGGGTGATCGTTGGAGAATTCACATGCCTGGCAACGTTGGCATAAGAGCCCGCGGTCATCCTTGGTGGTGGTGGCGCCGGAGCCAGCACCTGGGCCCTCTTTGGAGGCGCCATGGTCACTTTCCTCTCTTGCATGCGCTGGAGTACTTCCAGGCGCTTCGGGCAATTCTTGTCGCTGGCCATGTGTCCGCTAGCCTTACAATTAGCGCAATATAGAGGGGCAACAGCCGCCCTGACAATCTCCCCTGTAGCCGGATCCTTGGATAAGGTCCCTTCTCCCCCGGCCTCGGCCGATGGCACACTGCACTCTCCTGGTCCGTGTGGAGATGCGCATCGCACGCATCTGTGCTCCATGCTGCAATTGGCCGCAACGTGCCCGAACCTCTGGCAGTTATGGCATTGGGTAACCCCTCCTGCTTTGTTCTTCACCATGTCTATTCTGCAGCCCAGTATGTATCTTTGCCTACGGAAAGCCTTCACATCGGAATCCTGGCCTAATTGTACGATCCATCTGTCGTACATGAGTTTCTTTATGACCATATCGCAGATCTTGATGCCAGTCGCGTCCAGGAAGGCCTTTAAATCCTCTACGTCATAGGTGCTAGACAAACCAGAAAGCATTATCGTATATGGCCTCATATTCCTCGGTGTGAAGGTGTAGAAGGACGTACCCTCTCCTATCAAATATTGCTTGACCCTAGCGTGATCTTCCAGTCTCACTAATTTAAGAACAATCATGTTCCTATTCTTTATATCAATATTAAAGAGATCATGTCCTAAAAGCCCCTTAAGACCTGACATGAATGTCTTAACATTTACCCCATAAACCTTCACTATAGGTGGGCTGACCTTACCTGATCCAACGGTCCTTCCCGCATCCGTGTTCGAGTCAGCGCCTCTGTTCCTGGTAGTGGTCCTCTGGTGATTCAAGGTTGTTGTTGTCATAGTTGTTGATGACTTTCCATTATTAGCTTGGGTCGTTTGTGGCTGCTTCTGTGTGGTCTTGCGAATAGCCCCTTTTGACATGTCTACAGTCGCCGGCGGTGCGACATCATCCTCTTCCATCAACGCTGCACCGAGGTTTTCGGCTACCTCGGTGGACCATTCGGTTATAGCCTTACTACCAGATGTAGCTATGGTAGTGCTGTCATAGTTGGTTGCTGTTGGCTGCAATTGGTGCATGGCAGCTTTAGTGGTGGTGCTGGCAGCAAGCCAGTTTGTCGTAAATGTACTACCAGATGTAGTGGTGGTAGTAATATCATTGTTGTTTCTTGCTGACTGCGATTGGTGTACAGTAGCCTCAGTAGTGATGTTAGCAGCAGCAACGAAACCAGATCGTGTGCCTTCAAGCTGTTCAATTTTACAGCGCAGCGTCTCCACAAGAGCACACTGTGCTTCCATTCTAGCAATCAAGTCCTGATTCCGCGCTTCAAGATTTCTATTCGCTGTCTCAAGCCTCTCAACGGCAAGTTGCAATTTCATGGCGTTATAGCTGGAATCGCCATCAGAACCATGGCCCTTCTTCCGCTTCCGCATTTTTGAATCTTCCTTGTCAGATTCAATTGACGATTTAGCCAAATCCATGGGGTGGCCGTTAAAATCAGTATTTTGCTGTCGCCGACAGTCGTTCTCATTGGGTCGTCGACCGCCAATGTCGTCATTGTGGTTGCCAGACATGTTATTGGCACTGCCTTCCAGTGTCACATTCGATAAATTGGCCGGAATATTTATCTCATAAGAGAAATTCTCGGCCGACACTTTAATCGTTTCCACCTTCTCCTCTATCTTAAAGCAATTGCTTTATCTCACTTCACTTGTTTAATTATTTACTGTTCACTGCACTTCACTTGGTGTTGTCACCACGGCTGCTCAGCCAATAATAATAATAATACTTACCATGCTGCGATACCTCATATTTATACAAAATCCGCTCTGAATTTACTACATACACATACGCTTCGATCTATCTTCGGGGTTGTTCGTATACACTTCGTGTGTACAGATACAAATGTTGAAGCATATACGCAGCACACACCCTTATTGGAAACTGTAGCCCGCCAAATTTTTTCTATAAATATCGGGAATCGCTCCGTAAGGCAACTATTACAGTGTTAACAGTGTTTGTGTGCATATCGTGAAGTGAACTAAAAACCTCTAGTGAAAAATGGCTCGTACTAAGCAAACTGCCCGTAAATCTACTGGTGGCAAAGCCCCTCGTAAGCAATTGGCTACCAAAGCTGCTCGTAAGAGCGCACCAGCCACCGGTGGTGTTAAGAAGCCACATCGTTTCCGCCCTGGTACCGTTGCTTTGCGTGAAATCCGTCGCTACCAGAAGAGTACTGAGTTGTTGATCCGCAAATTGCCTTTCCAACGTTTGGTTCGTGAAATTGCCCAAGATTTCAAGACTGACTTGCGTTTCCAGAGCTCTGCTGTCATGGCCTTGCAAGAAGCTAGCGAAGCCTACTTGGTCGGTCTCTTCGAAGATACCAACTTGTGTGCCATCCATGCCAAGCGTGTCACCATCATGCCCAAGGATATCCAATTGGCCAGACGTATTCGTGGAGAACGTGCTTAAATTATTGACATTTTAAAAGCCAACTTTTTTTTACAAAAACAATCGGTCCTTTTCAGGACCACAATATTTTTATAAAAAAGAGAAAAAAATTTATTCAAAACTTACACCTTTTTATTTTTATTAAAATAAATAAATATAGTCTTTTTTTGGGGATGGAAAAATACACTATTTATATTAAAAAAATTTTTTTCTTTTCTATGCGTTTTACTTTTGGTAATATTGGGTTTCAAAACATGGAGCGAAATCAAAAACTTTTTTTTAAAAAAAAATTATTTAATTTACTTTTTATGTTAAATTGAAAATTTTTATTTTCTATTAGCAACAGTATATTTGCTGTTATTCTTTTTGCAAAATTTGATTTTTCGTAGTAGCTACATAACAAGAATGAATGAAGATAAAAACAGGCAGGCCAATACATTCGAGAGAATTTTAACCTTAAATAGATAATTTAGATACATTGAATATACATTTTTTATGTATTTTTTATTATTTTTAAACAAATGATATTTTTTGCTATTCTAAAAACTGTTTTAAAAAGAATAAAATAGTATTTTAATATTTTAAATTATTAAAGGGAAATAGATTTCGTTCGGTATGCAACTGTTCTACATTTGCTTGCTTAGACAAGGGCATTTTTCAATTTGTGTTTAATTTCCAAAAAAAAAAATATATTTTTTTTTAAATTTGTAATTGCAACAATACATTGTTTAGAATTTACATTTTTAAATTTTTTATTTAGTTTCAAGTCCACTTTATATAGAAAAAAATATTTTATAATAAATGCAATAGAGCTCACCGCACATTTTGCATAGCCAACGACGTTGGTATAACATAGCATCGTAATATTTTAGACTTTTCGTAACAAACGTACACTTTTTACAAATTATGTAACATTTTAATAGAAATCTATCATTTCTATAATATTTTATGATAAAATTTTCCTAAAACATTTTTACATTAGAGCTTTCAAATTAATTTGCAGAAAAACTTTTATTCATGGAAAATACGCCAATATGGTGAATTCAACTGTCATAGACTACATAATAAAATCGATTATTTCACTATGAAAATCATCCAAATTTTCACTTTTTTTTACACTTCTTTCAAGAAAACATATCAAGATTCCATACTAAATTTTTATAAAAACCAATTTTCAATAAAAATTGGAAAATTTTTATAATTTAGTTACAATTTTATCATAACATTTTTATAAACTTTCAACTCAAACCCTTATAACTCGGTAACGCTTAAAGATAATTAACTCGGATTTTCTTTAATGATTAGCTGGATATCTCTACTAGAAGAATTGTATAAAAAATAAAAAGAAATTGTTACTATCTCATCGTAAAATGAATAATTCTGTGAAAACTTTTGTAAAAATTTTTATTCGCTTCCACACAACGTTTCGCAAAATTTCGTAGTTGACTACTATGTACTTCTCATAATTTCGATGTACCCAGCCATCACTAGTCTAAAGGTTGAAACCATATTTTCAACCAATCAGCGTACACCAGTAGTGAGTGTATATTTACAAAGTGTTAAAGTGTGTTTAAAAAGAAAAATATAAGTGAAATCATGTCTGACGCCGCCGTTGTTGAAGCCACCGCATCTCCAGTCGCCGCTGTTGAGAAAAAGGCACCTAAGAAAGCCGCTGCCAAGGCAAAGAAACCCTCTGCTGCCCCAAGCCATCCACCAACCCAACAAATGGTCGATGCTGCCATCAAAACATTGAAAGAACGTGGTGGTTCCTCATTGCCTGCCATCAAGAAATACTTGGCCAGCACATACAAAGTTGATGCTGTAAAATTGGCCCCATTCATCAAGAAGTACTTGAAGAGCGCTGTTGCTAGTGGAAAATTGATCCAAACTAAAGGTAAGGGTGCCTCCGGTTCATTCAAATTGTCCCCATCTGCCTCGAAGGAACCTAAAGCAAAGAGCGCTGAAAAGAAGAAGAAGGTCCCAGCCGGTGATAAGAAAAAGAAGGCAGCAGCACCCAAAAAGGCAGCCGGTGAAAAGAAAGCCGCTGCAAAGAAGCCTTCCGCTGCTAAAAAGACCGCCGAGAAGAAGAAGACCGAAAAGGCCAAGGCTAAAACTGCCAAAAAGACAGGTACAGTTAAAGCTAAACCCGCAAAAACAGCCGCCAAAGCATCAGCCACTAAACCAAAGGCACCCAAGGCAAAAACCACCGCTGCCAAGCCCAAAAAGGCTGCCGCAGCAAAGAAGCCAGCTGCCAAGAAGACCGCCGCTAAGAAGTAATTTTTCCATGCAAAATTACTTATCATGTCAAAATGATTATTTTCGATATTCGAAAGCAGTATATCTAACAGCCCTTTTCAGGGCTACAAAAAAATTTTTAAAAAGAGACCAAATTTAACTCAAACAATTTTTTAATTACCTAATAAATACTATGTTAATTTTAAGGGAAAAGCTAATCACAGCCCTTTTCGTAGCTGTAAAACATCTGTTGAAATCTTTTAATACCATTGTTACCTAATATGGGAATACATTACCCTTTAAGGAAATTTAAGTAATCACATGTTAAATGGGATTTTTTCCGCAACTGGATTAACTGTTTCACTTAGGGTCATAAACCAAAGCAATTACTAAGAACTATGAAAATCAGTTAATGTTAAAGAAAATCTCATTTAGCATACCTAACCAATAAGAGAGTGGCGTACAATATTCCCTTCAAAAATCGCACTTAGCATACCTATTTCATTCTTTACGAGCATACCTACCCATAGATCTCGCGTACAAACGCATAAGTCCACATATACATCTCTACACCATTTCACGCTAACATACTAGTATACATCCCTAAAAAATTTAGTATCAACACACACGCTCACATATACTCGAACATCAATACAACGTTGCATACCGAGTGTTTGAGCATAAGAGCAATATGTGTTGATCATATTACTGTAGATGTAGATGGTGCTAAGCAAGGAGGGCAATATTAGAGTATGGGTAGTATACATATTTTATTTTAAAAAAGTAATAAGGGCAATGTGAGGGTGAGTGGTAGATATATTTTTTCTTTAAATTTGTAAATATAAATTAATTTTAGTTGAATAACGAATTAAGTCTCTTTTTTAATTTATTTTGTGGCCCTGAAAAGGGCCTTTGATGTTGTAGGGAAAATATTGTACGACGAAATAAGTATGCCATTTACTTGGAGCTGGTGTACTTAGTAACGGCTTTGGTACCTTCACTGACAGCGTGCTTAGCCAACTCACCGGGCAATAATAGACGGACGGCAGTTTGGATTTCCCGACTGGTGATGGTGGAACGCTTGTTGTAGTGAGCCAAACGGGAGGCTTCGGCGGCGATACGTTCAAAGATATCGTTGACGAAACTGTTCATGATGCTCATGGCCTTTGAGGAGATACCAGTATCGGGATGGACTTGCTTCAACACTTTGTAAATGTAGATAGCATAACTCTCCTTACGCTTGGTGCGTCTCTTGGTCTTGTCACCCTTAGTGATGTTCTTTTGGGCTTTGCCGGCCTTCTTTGCTGCTTTACCACTGGCTTTTGGAGGCATTTTCACTTGGTTTTTTTTTTAAGTCACACAAACACTTTTAACACTGTTCACGATTTTGTGTGTTTGATGGCTTACTCGGAATATTTAAACCATTTCATGCACAAGATATTCAGGTAGACGAAAACAGTCGCTATGTTTACGAAAACAACCCTCTAAAATTAGCTACACGTTGGATCCGAAAGTATAAATACTGCAGTTCATGCTGCGAACTAATATCATTTGTGTTTCAGTGCTAAGTGAAGTGAATTAAAAAAAAAAATAACTAAAAATGTCTGGTCGTGGTAAAGGTGGCAAAGTTAAGGGAAAGGCAAAGTCCCGTTCCAACCGTGCTGGTCTTCAATTCCCCGTCGGTCGTATCCATCGTTTGTTGCGCAAAGGCAACTATGCTGAACGTGTTGGTGCCGGAGCTCCAGTTTACTTGGCTGCTGTCATGGAGTATTTGGCCGCTGAAGTTCTTGAATTGGCTGGCAACGCTGCTCGTGACAACAAGAAGACAAGAATTATCCCCCGTCACTTGCAATTGGCTATCCGTAATGACGAAGAATTGAACAAATTGCTGTCCGGTGTCACCATTGCTCAAGGTGGTGTATTGCCAAACATCCAAGCTGTTCTCTTGCCCAAGAAGACCGAAAAGAAGGCTTAAATTATCTACGAGCATCAAAGAAAAAATGTAAATACAGGCCATCGTATAAATCAACAACAATCCGTCCTTTTCAGGACGACAAAAATTTTTTTAAAAGAGAAAAAACTATATCAAACCCCTTATTTTATCAAGAAAATTTACTTAAAAAATAGTTTTAAATAATAAATAAAATTTTAATTGTAGTTAAATTTAAAAAAAAATATTTTTTGGTCGATTTTTTTTTTCAGTGGATTTGGTAATTTGCTAGCAATTTCGTTATTCGAAATTTCCTTAAACAATCCTGTTTTAGGCGTAAATACAAAAAAATCTGCCATCTATTGTTTATAGGTAAACATTTTCAAATATGTTTACATCTTATCGACTATTGCAGGTCTTTTAATATACATGTCATAATTATCAGTTATCAATTATCATGCATCAACATTTCGCCTATTTGCATACATTAACATAATAAGAATTTAGTTTTATCGACCCTACTCAAGATTATCGGCATTTAATAGGATCAATGTTACCATTAGGGTACTGTAAAAACTATTTATTTTACATTTGAATATCACATGGTAATCATTGTTCATTTTCTGATGCTGAAAAAAATTGGCATATGTAATAACAAAACATCGAAACGAAGTATCTACGATCGTCCCTCTTCGTACATTTGTGACAAAGTTAGCAGCTCCAAGCAAAGGAAACATTTAATGGTAGTATATGCGTGCATTTTGGTATCTGTGTGTATGTATGCTTTTTAGTGTTGTATACCATCGTTTCATCGTATTGTTCTAATGGCGTCGGTTTTAGTTTCGTCATGTATGTATGTATATTATAGAAGCTACATTTTGGCCGACGGCAAATTGAAAAATGGTAATATTTATTTTCAAATAAATTTTATGTATTTTTTTTTAGTAAAAATTTATAACAAGATATATCTCTTTTTAAATATGTTTTGTGGTCCTGAAAAGGACCGATTGTTTTAGTTTTAAAGTTCTTAAAATTTTCTCCAAAATAGCGTCAAGATAATGTTTAACCGCCGAAACCGTACAAAGTGCGGCCTTGTCTCTTCAAAGCGTAGACGACATCCATAGCGGTGACGGTTTTACGCTTAGCGTGTTCAGTGTAGGTGACAGCATCACGAATAACGTTTTCCAAAAACACCTTCAGGACACCACGGGTTTCTTCGTAAATCAATCCAGAGATACGCTTTACACCGCCACGACGAGCCAAACGTCTGATTGCAGGCTTGGTGATACCTTGGATGTTATCACGCAACACTTTACGATGACGTTTAGCGCCACCTTTTCCCAAGCCTTTGCCACCTTTACCACGACCAGTCATTTTTTCACTTTTTAAATTAAATTCACTTCACAAGTTATGCACAAGAACTAATACTTACCATGCTGCGATACCTCATATTTATACAAAATCCGCTCTGAATTTACTACATACACATACGCTTCGATCTATCTTCGGGGTTGTTCGTATACACTTCGTGTGTACAGATACAAATGTTGAAGCATATACGCAGCACACACCCTTATTGGAAACTGTAGCCCGCCAAATTTTTTCTATAAATATCGGGAATCGCTCCGTAAGGCAACTATTACAGTGTTAACAGTGTTTGTGTGCATATCGTGAAGTGAACTAAAAACCTCTAGTGAAAAATGGCTCGTACTAAGCAAACTGCCCGTAAATCTACTGGTGGCAAAGCCCCTCGTAAGCAATTGGCTACCAAAGCTGCTCGTAAGAGCGCACCAGCCACCGGTGGTGTTAAGAAGCCACATCGTTTCCGCCCTGGTACCGTTGCTTTGCGTGAAATCCGTCGCTACCAGAAGAGTACTGAGTTGTTGATCCGCAAATTGCCTTTCCAACGTTTGGTTCGTGAAATTGCCCAAGATTTCAAGACTGACTTGCGTTTCCAGAGCTCTGCTGTCATGGCCTTGCAAGAAGCTAGCGAAGCCTACTTGGTCGGTCTCTTCGAAGATACCAACTTGTGTGCCATCCATGCCAAGCGTGTCACCATCATGCCCAAGGATATCCAATTGGCCAGACGTATTCGTGGAGAACGTGCTTAAATTATTGACATTTTAAAAGCCAACTTTTTTTTACAAAAACAATCGGTCCTTTTCAGGACCACAATATTTTTATAAAAAAGAGAAAAAAATTTATTCAAAACTTACACCTTTTTATTTTTATTAAAATAAATAAATATAGTCTTTTTTTGGGGATGGAAAAATACACTATTTATATTAAAAAAATTTTTTTCTTTTCTATGCGTTTTACTTTTGGTAATATTGGGTTTCAAAACATGGAGCGAAATCAAAAACTTTTTTTTAAAAAAAAATTATTTAATTTACTTTTTATGTTAAATTGAAAATTTTTATTTTCTATTAGCAACAGTATATTTGCTGTTATTCTTTTTGCAAAATTTGATTTTTCGTAGTAGCTACATAACAAGAATGAATGAAGATAAAAACAGGCAGGCCAATACATTCGAGAGAATTTTAACCTTAAATAGATAATTTAGATACATTGAATATACATTTTTTATGTATTTTTTATTATTTTTAAACAAATGATATTTTTTGCTATTCTAAAAACTGTTTTAAAAAGAATAAAATAGTATTTTAATATTTTAAATTATTAAAGGGAAATAGATTTCGTTCGGTATGCAACTGTTCTACATTTGCTTGCTTAGACAAGGGCATTTTTCAATTTGTGTTTAATTTCCAAAAAAAAAAATATATTTTTTTTTAAATTTGTAATTGCAACAATACATTGTTTAGAATTTACATTTTTAAATTTTTTATTTAGTTTCAAGTCCACTTTATATAGAAAAAAATATTTTATAATAAATGCAATAGAGCTCACCGCACATTTTGCATAGCCAACGACGTTGGTATAACATAGCATCGTAATATTTTAGACTTTTCGTAACAAACGTACACTTTTTACAAATTATGTAACATTTTAATAGAAATCTATCATTTCTATAATATTTTATGATAAAATTTTCCTAAAACATTTTTACATTAGAGCTTTCAAATTAATTTGCAGAAAAACTTTTATTCATGGAAAATACGCCAATATGGTGAATTCAACTGTCATAGACTACATAATAAAATCGATTATTTCACTATGAAAATCATCCAAATTTTCACTTTTTTTTACACTTCTTTCAAGAAAACATATCAAGATTCCATACTAAATTTTTATAAAAACCAATTTTCAATAAAAATTGGAAAATTTTTATAATTTAGTTACAATTTTATCATAACATTTTTATAAACTTTCAACTCAAACCCTTATAACTCGGTAACGCTTAAAGATAATTAACTCGGATTTTCTTTAATGATTAGCTGGATATCTCTACTAGAAGAATTGTATAAAAAATAAAAAGAAATTGTTACTATCTCATCGTAAAATGAATAATTCTGTGAAAACTTTTGTAAAAATTTTTATTCGCTTCCACACAACGTTTCGCAAAATTTCGTAGTTGACTACTATGTACTTCTCATAATTTCGATGTACCCAGCCATCACTAGTCTAAAGGTTGAAACCATATTTTCAACCAATCAGCGTACACCAGTAGTGAGTGTATATTTACAAAGTGTTAAAGTGTGTTTAAAAAGAAAAATATAAGTGAAATCATGTCTGACGCCGCCGTTGTTGAAGCCACCGCATCTCCAGTCGCCGCTGTTGAGAAAAAGGCACCTAAGAAAGCCGCTGCCAAGGCAAAGAAACCCTCTGCTGCCCCAAGCCATCCACCAACCCAACAAATGGTCGATGCTGCCATCAAAACATTGAAAGAACGTGGTGGTTCCTCATTGCCTGCCATCAAGAAATACTTGGCCAGCACATACAAAGTTGATGCTGTAAAATTGGCCCCATTCATCAAGAAGTACTTGAAGAGCGCTGTTGCTAGTGGAAAATTGATCCAAACTAAAGGTAAGGGTGCCTCCGGTTCATTCAAATTGTCCCCATCTGCCTCGAAGGAACCTAAAGCAAAGAGCGCTGAAAAGAAGAAGAAGGTCCCAGCCGGTGATAAGAAAAAGAAGGCAGCAGCACCCAAAAAGGCAGCCGGTGAAAAGAAAGCCGCTGCAAAGAAGCCTTCCGCTGCTAAAAAGACCGCCGAGAAGAAGAAGACCGAAAAGGCCAAGGCTAAAACTGCCAAAAAGACAGGTACAGTTAAAGCTAAACCCGCAAAAACAGCCGCCAAAGCATCAGCCACTAAACCAAAGGCACCCAAGGCAAAAACCACCGCTGCCAAGCCCAAAAAGGCTGCCGCAGCAAAGAAGCCAGCTGCCAAGAAGACCGCCGCTAAGAAGTAATTTTTCCATGCAAAATTACTTATCATGTCAAAATGATTATTTTCGATATTCGAAAGCAGTATATCTAACAGCCCTTTTCAGGGCTACAAAAAAATTTTTAAAAAGAGACCAAATTTAACTCAAACAATTTTTTAATTACCTAATAAATACTATGTTAATTTTAAGGGAAAAGCTAATCACAGCCCTTTTCGTAGCTGTAAAACATCTGTTGAAATCTTTTAATACCATTGTTACCTAATATGGGAATACATTACCCTTTAAGGAAATTTAAGTAATCACATGTTAAATGGGATTTTTTCCGCAACTGGATTAACTGTTTCACTTAGGGTCATAAACCAAAGCAATTACTAAGAACTATGAAAATCAGTTAATGTTAAAGAAAATCTCATTTAGCATACCTAACCAATAAGAGAGTGGCGTACAATATTCCCTTCAAAAATCGCACTTAGCATACCTATTTCATTCTTTACGAGCATACCTACCCATAGATCTCGCGTACAAACGCATAAGTCCACATATACATCTCTACACCATTTCACGCTAACATACTAGTATACATCCCTAAAAAATTTAGTATCAACACACACGCTCACATATACTCGAACATCAATACAACGTTGCATACCGAGTGTTTGAGCATAAGAGCAATATGTGTTGATCATATTACTGTAGATGTAGATGGTGCTAAGCAAGGAGGGCAATATTAGAGTATGGGTAGTATACATATTTTATTTTAAAAAAGTAATAAGGGCAATGTGAGGGTGAGTGGTAGATATATTTTTTCTTTAAATTTGTAAATATAAATTAATTTTAGTTGAATAACGAATTAAGTCTCTTTTTTAATTTATTTTGTGGCCCTGAAAAGGGCCTTTGATGTTGTAGGGAAAATATTGTACGACGAAATAAGTATGCCATTTACTTGGAGCTGGTGTACTTAGTAACGGCTTTGGTACCTTCACTGACAGCGTGCTTAGCCAACTCACCGGGCAATAATAGACGGACGGCAGTTTGGATTTCCCGACTGGTGATGGTGGAACGCTTGTTGTAGTGAGCCAAACGGGAGGCTTCGGCGGCGATACGTTCAAAGATATCGTTGACGAAACTGTTCATGATGCTCATGGCCTTTGAGGAGATACCAGTATCGGGATGGACTTGCTTCAACACTTTGTAAATGTAGATAGCATAACTCTCCTTACGCTTGGTGCGTCTCTTGGTCTTGTCACCCTTAGTGATGTTCTTTTGGGCTTTGCCGGCCTTCTTTGCTGCTTTACCACTGGCTTTTGGAGGCATTTTCACTTGGTTTTTTTTTTAAGTCACACAAACACTTTTAACACTGTTCACGATTTTGTGTGTTTGATGGCTTACTCGGAATATTTAAACCATTTCATGCACAAGATATTCAGGTAGACGAAAACAGTCGCTATGTTTACGAAAACAACCCTCTAAAATTAGCTACACGTTGGATCCGAAAGTATAAATACTGCAGTTCATGCTGCGAACTAATATCATTTGTGTTTCAGTGCTAAGTGAAGTGAATTAAAAAAAAAAATAACTAAAAATGTCTGGTCGTGGTAAAGGTGGCAAAGTTAAGGGAAAGGCAAAGTCCCGTTCCAACCGTGCTGGTCTTCAATTCCCCGTCGGTCGTATCCATCGTTTGTTGCGCAAAGGCAACTATGCTGAACGTGTTGGTGCCGGAGCTCCAGTTTACTTGGCTGCTGTCATGGAGTATTTGGCCGCTGAAGTTCTTGAATTGGCTGGCAACGCTGCTCGTGACAACAAGAAGACAAGAATTATCCCCCGTCACTTGCAATTGGCTATCCGTAATGACGAAGAATTGAACAAATTGCTGTCCGGTGTCACCATTGCTCAAGGTGGTGTATTGCCAAACATCCAAGCTGTTCTCTTGCCCAAGAAGACCGAAAAGAAGGCTTAAATTATCTACGAGCATCAAAGAAAAAATGTAAATACAGGCCATCGTATAAATCAACAACAATCCGTCCTTTTCAGGACGACAAAAATTTTTTTAAAAGAGAAAAAACTATATCAAACCCCTTATTTTATCAAGAAAATTTACTTAAAAAATAGTTTTAAATAATAAATAAAATTTTAATTGTAGTTAAATTTAAAAAAAAATATTTTTTGGTCGATTTTTTTTTTCAGTGGATTTGGTAATTTGCTAGCAATTTCGTTATTCGAAATTTCCTTAAACAATCCTGTTTTAGGCGTAAATACAAAAAAATCTGCCATCTATTGTTTATAGGTAAACATTTTCAAATATGTTTACATCTTATCGACTATTGCAGGTCTTTTAATATACATGTCATAATTATCAGTTATCAATTATCATGCATCAACATTTCGCCTATTTGCATACATTAACATAATAAGAATTTAGTTTTATCGACCCTACTCAAGATTATCGGCATTTAATAGGATCAATGTTACCATTAGGGTACTGTAAAAACTATTTATTTTACATTTGAATATCACATGGTAATCATTGTTCATTTTCTGATGCTGAAAAAAATTGGCATATGTAATAACAAAACATCGAAACGAAGTATCTACGATCGTCCCTCTTCGTACATTTGTGACAAAGTTAGCAGCTCCAAGCAAAGGAAACATTTAATGGTAGTATATGCGTGCATTTTGGTATCTGTGTGTATGTATGCTTTTTAGTGTTGTATACCATCGTTTCATCGTATTGTTCTAATGGCGTCGGTTTTAGTTTCGTCATGTATGTATGTATATTATAGAAGCTACATTTTGGCCGACGGCAAATTGAAAAATGGTAATATTTATTTTCAAATAAATTTTATGTATTTTTTTTTAGTAAAAATTTATAACAAGATATATCTCTTTTTAAATATGTTTTGTGGTCCTGAAAAGGACCGATTGTTTTAGTTTTAAAGTTCTTAAAATTTTCTCCAAAATAGCGTCAAGATAATGTTTAACCGCCGAAACCGTACAAAGTGCGGCCTTGTCTCTTCAAAGCGTAGACGACATCCATAGCGGTGACGGTTTTACGCTTAGCGTGTTCAGTGTAGGTGACAGCATCACGAATAACGTTTTCCAAAAACACCTTCAGGACACCACGGGTTTCTTCGTAAATCAATCCAGAGATACGCTTTACACCGCCACGACGAGCCAAACGTCTGATTGCAGGCTTGGTGATACCTTGGATGTTATCACGCAACACTTTACGATGACGTTTAGCGCCACCTTTTCCCAAGCCTTTGCCACCTTTACCACGACCAGTCATTTTTTCACTTTTTAAATTAAATTCACTTCACAAGTTATGCACAAGAACTAATACTTACCATGCTGCGATACCTCATATTTATACAAAATCCGCTCTGAATTTACTACATACACATACGCTTCGATCTATCTTCGGGGTTGTTCGTATACACTTCGTGTGTACAGATACAAATGTTGAAGCATATACGCAGCACACACCCTTATTGGAAACTGTAGCCCGCCAAATTTTTTCTATAAATATCGGGAATCGCTCCGTAAGGCAACTATTACAGTGTTAACAGTGTTTGTGTGCATATCGTGAAGTGAACTAAAAACCTCTAGTGAAAAATGGCTCGTACTAAGCAAACTGCCCGTAAATCTACTGGTGGCAAAGCCCCTCGTAAGCAATTGGCTACCAAAGCTGCTCGTAAGAGCGCACCAGCCACCGGTGGTGTTAAGAAGCCACATCGTTTCCGCCCTGGTACCGTTGCTTTGCGTGAAATCCGTCGCTACCAGAAGAGTACTGAGTTGTTGATCCGCAAATTGCCTTTCCAACGTTTGGTTCGTGAAATTGCCCAAGATTTCAAGACTGACTTGCGTTTCCAGAGCTCTGCTGTCATGGCCTTGCAAGAAGCTAGCGAAGCCTACTTGGTCGGTCTCTTCGAAGATACCAACTTGTGTGCCATCCATGCCAAGCGTGTCACCATCATGCCCAAGGATATCCAATTGGCCAGACGTATTCGTGGAGAACGTGCTTAAATTATTGACATTTTAAAAGCCAACTTTTTTTTACAAAAACAATCGGTCCTTTTCAGGACCACAATATTTTTATAAAAAAGAGAAAAAAATTTATTCAAAACTTACACCTTTTTATTTTTATTAAAATAAATAAATATAGTCTTTTTTTGGGGATGGAAAAATACACTATTTATATTAAAAAAATTTTTTTCTTTTCTATGCGTTTTACTTTTGGTAATATTGGGTTTCAAAACATGGAGCGAAATCAAAAACTTTTTTTTAAAAAAAAATTATTTAATTTACTTTTTATGTTAAATTGAAAATTTTTATTTTCTATTAGCAACAGTATATTTGCTGTTATTCTTTTTGCAAAATTTGATTTTTCGTAGTAGCTACATAACAAGAATGAATGAAGATAAAAACAGGCAGGCCAATACATTCGAGAGAATTTTAACCTTAAATAGATAATTTAGATACATTGAATATACATTTTTTATGTATTTTTTATTATTTTTAAACAAATGATATTTTTTGCTATTCTAAAAACTGTTTTAAAAAGAATAAAATAGTATTTTAATATTTTAAATTATTAAAGGGAAATAGATTTCGTTCGGTATGCAACTGTTCTACATTTGCTTGCTTAGACAAGGGCATTTTTCAATTTGTGTTTAATTTCCAAAAAAAAAAATATATTTTTTTTTAAATTTGTAATTGCAACAATACATTGTTTAGAATTTACATTTTTAAATTTTTTATTTAGTTTCAAGTCCACTTTATATAGAAAAAAATATTTTATAATAAATGCAATAGAGCTCACCGCACATTTTGCATAGCCAACGACGTTGGTATAACATAGCATCGTAATATTTTAGACTTTTCGTAACAAACGTACACTTTTTACAAATTATGTAACATTTTAATAGAAATCTATCATTTCTATAATATTTTATGATAAAATTTTCCTAAAACATTTTTACATTAGAGCTTTCAAATTAATTTGCAGAAAAACTTTTATTCATGGAAAATACGCCAATATGGTGAATTCAACTGTCATAGACTACATAATAAAATCGATTATTTCACTATGAAAATCATCCAAATTTTCACTTTTTTTTACACTTCTTTCAAGAAAACATATCAAGATTCCATACTAAATTTTTATAAAAACCAATTTTCAATAAAAATTGGAAAATTTTTATAATTTAGTTACAATTTTATCATAACATTTTTATAAACTTTCAACTCAAACCCTTATAACTCGGTAACGCTTAAAGATAATTAACTCGGATTTTCTTTAATGATTAGCTGGATATCTCTACTAGAAGAATTGTATAAAAAATAAAAAGAAATTGTTACTATCTCATCGTAAAATGAATAATTCTGTGAAAACTTTTGTAAAAATTTTTATTCGCTTCCACACAACGTTTCGCAAAATTTCGTAGTTGACTACTATGTACTTCTCATAATTTCGATGTACCCAGCCATCACTAGTCTAAAGGTTGAAACCATATTTTCAACCAATCAGCGTACACCAGTAGTGAGTGTATATTTACAAAGTGTTAAAGTGTGTTTAAAAAGAAAAATATAAGTGAAATCATGTCTGACGCCGCCGTTGTTGAAGCCACCGCATCTCCAGTCGCCGCTGTTGAGAAAAAGGCACCTAAGAAAGCCGCTGCCAAGGCAAAGAAACCCTCTGCTGCCCCAAGCCATCCACCAACCCAACAAATGGTCGATGCTGCCATCAAAACATTGAAAGAACGTGGTGGTTCCTCATTGCCTGCCATCAAGAAATACTTGGCCAGCACATACAAAGTTGATGCTGTAAAATTGGCCCCATTCATCAAGAAGTACTTGAAGAGCGCTGTTGCTAGTGGAAAATTGATCCAAACTAAAGGTAAGGGTGCCTCCGGTTCATTCAAATTGTCCCCATCTGCCTCGAAGGAACCTAAAGCAAAGAGCGCTGAAAAGAAGAAGAAGGTCCCAGCCGGTGATAAGAAAAAGAAGGCAGCAGCACCCAAAAAGGCAGCCGGTGAAAAGAAAGCCGCTGCAAAGAAGCCTTCCGCTGCTAAAAAGACCGCCGAGAAGAAGAAGACCGAAAAGGCCAAGGCTAAAACTGCCAAAAAGACAGGTACAGTTAAAGCTAAACCCGCAAAAACAGCCGCCAAAGCATCAGCCACTAAACCAAAGGCACCCAAGGCAAAAACCACCGCTGCCAAGCCCAAAAAGGCTGCCGCAGCAAAGAAGCCAGCTGCCAAGAAGACCGCCGCTAAGAAGTAATTTTTCCATGCAAAATTACTTATCATGTCAAAATGATTATTTTCGATATTCGAAAGCAGTATATCTAACAGCCCTTTTCAGGGCTACAAAAAAATTTTTAAAAAGAGACCAAATTTAACTCAAACAATTTTTTAATTACCTAATAAATACTATGTTAATTTTAAGGGAAAAGCTAATCACAGCCCTTTTCGTAGCTGTAAAACATCTGTTGAAATCTTTTAATACCATTGTTACCTAATATGGGAATACATTACCCTTTAAGGAAATTTAAGTAATCACATGTTAAATGGGATTTTTTCCGCAACTGGATTAACTGTTTCACTTAGGGTCATAAACCAAAGCAATTACTAAGAACTATGAAAATCAGTTAATGTTAAAGAAAATCTCATTTAGCATACCTAACCAATAAGAGAGTGGCGTACAATATTCCCTTCAAAAATCGCACTTAGCATACCTATTTCATTCTTTACGAGCATACCTACCCATAGATCTCGCGTACAAACGCATAAGTCCACATATACATCTCTACACCATTTCACGCTAACATACTAGTATACATCCCTAAAAAATTTAGTATCAACACACACGCTCACATATACTCGAACATCAATACAACGTTGCATACCGAGTGTTTGAGCATAAGAGCAATATGTGTTGATCATATTACTGTAGATGTAGATGGTGCTAAGCAAGGAGGGCAATATTAGAGTATGGGTAGTATACATATTTTATTTTAAAAAAGTAATAAGGGCAATGTGAGGGTGAGTGGTAGATATATTTTTTCTTTAAATTTGTAAATATAAATTAATTTTAGTTGAATAACGAATTAAGTCTCTTTTTTAATTTATTTTGTGGCCCTGAAAAGGGCCTTTGATGTTGTAGGGAAAATATTGTACGACGAAATAAGTATGCCATTTACTTGGAGCTGGTGTACTTAGTAACGGCTTTGGTACCTTCACTGACAGCGTGCTTAGCCAACTCACCGGGCAATAATAGACGGACGGCAGTTTGGATTTCCCGACTGGTGATGGTGGAACGCTTGTTGTAGTGAGCCAAACGGGAGGCTTCGGCGGCGATACGTTCAAAGATATCGTTGACGAAACTGTTCATGATGCTCATGGCCTTTGAGGAGATACCAGTATCGGGATGGACTTGCTTCAACACTTTGTAAATGTAGATAGCATAACTCTCCTTACGCTTGGTGCGTCTCTTGGTCTTGTCACCCTTAGTGATGTTCTTTTGGGCTTTGCCGGCCTTCTTTGCTGCTTTACCACTGGCTTTTGGAGGCATTTTCACTTGGTTTTTTTTTTAAGTCACACAAACACTTTTAACACTGTTCACGATTTTGTGTGTTTGATGGCTTACTCGGAATATTTAAACCATTTCATGCACAAGATATTCAGGTAGACGAAAACAGTCGCTATGTTTACGAAAACAACCCTCTAAAATTAGCTACACGTTGGATCCGAAAGTATAAATACTGCAGTTCATGCTGCGAACTAATATCATTTGTGTTTCAGTGCTAAGTGAAGTGAATTAAAAAAAAAAATAACTAAAAATGTCTGGTCGTGGTAAAGGTGGCAAAGTTAAGGGAAAGGCAAAGTCCCGTTCCAACCGTGCTGGTCTTCAATTCCCCGTCGGTCGTATCCATCGTTTGTTGCGCAAAGGCAACTATGCTGAACGTGTTGGTGCCGGAGCTCCAGTTTACTTGGCTGCTGTCATGGAGTATTTGGCCGCTGAAGTTCTTGAATTGGCTGGCAACGCTGCTCGTGACAACAAGAAGACAAGAATTATCCCCCGTCACTTGCAATTGGCTATCCGTAATGACGAAGAATTGAACAAATTGCTGTCCGGTGTCACCATTGCTCAAGGTGGTGTATTGCCAAACATCCAAGCTGTTCTCTTGCCCAAGAAGACCGAAAAGAAGGCTTAAATTATCTACGAGCATCAAAGAAAAAATGTAAATACAGGCCATCGTATAAATCAACAACAATCCGTCCTTTTCAGGACGACAAAAATTTTTTTAAAAGAGAAAAAACTATATCAAACCCCTTATTTTATCAAGAAAATTTACTTAAAAAATAGTTTTAAATAATAAATAAAATTTTAATTGTAGTTAAATTTAAAAAAAAATATTTTTTGGTCGATTTTTTTTTTCAGTGGATTTGGTAATTTGCTAGCAATTTCGTTATTCGAAATTTCCTTAAACAATCCTGTTTTAGGCGTAAATACAAAAAAATCTGCCATCTATTGTTTATAGGTAAACATTTTCAAATATGTTTACATCTTATCGACTATTGCAGGTCTTTTAATATACATGTCATAATTATCAGTTATCAATTATCATGCATCAACATTTCGCCTATTTGCATACATTAACATAATAAGAATTTAGTTTTATCGACCCTACTCAAGATTATCGGCATTTAATAGGATCAATGTTACCATTAGGGTACTGTAAAAACTATTTATTTTACATTTGAATATCACATGGTAATCATTGTTCATTTTCTGATGCTGAAAAAAATTGGCATATGTAATAACAAAACATCGAAACGAAGTATCTACGATCGTCCCTCTTCGTACATTTGTGACAAAGTTAGCAGCTCCAAGCAAAGGAAACATTTAATGGTAGTATATGCGTGCATTTTGGTATCTGTGTGTATGTATGCTTTTTAGTGTTGTATACCATCGTTTCATCGTATTGTTCTAATGGCGTCGGTTTTAGTTTCGTCATGTATGTATGTATATTATAGAAGCTACATTTTGGCCGACGGCAAATTGAAAAATGGTAATATTTATTTTCAAATAAATTTTATGTATTTTTTTTTAGTAAAAATTTATAACAAGATATATCTCTTTTTAAATATGTTTTGTGGTCCTGAAAAGGACCGATTGTTTTAGTTTTAAAGTTCTTAAAATTTTCTCCAAAATAGCGTCAAGATAATGTTTAACCGCCGAAACCGTACAAAGTGCGGCCTTGTCTCTTCAAAGCGTAGACGACATCCATAGCGGTGACGGTTTTACGCTTAGCGTGTTCAGTGTAGGTGACAGCATCACGAATAACGTTTTCCAAAAACACCTTCAGGACACCACGGGTTTCTTCGTAAATCAATCCAGAGATACGCTTTACACCGCCACGACGAGCCAAACGTCTGATTGCAGGCTTGGTGATACCTTGGATGTTATCACGCAACACTTTACGATGACGTTTAGCGCCACCTTTTCCCAAGCCTTTGCCACCTTTACCACGACCAGTCATTTTTTCACTTTTTAAATTAAATTCACTTCACAAGTTATGCACAAGAACTAATACTTACCATGCTGCGATACCTCATATTTATACAAAATCCGCTCTGAATTTACTACATACACATACGCTTCGATCTATCTTCGGGGTTGTTCGTATACACTTCGTGTGTACAGATACAAATGTTGAAGCATATACGCAGCACACACCCTTATTGGAAACTGTAGCCCGCCAAATTTTTTCTATAAATATCGGGAATCGCTCCGTAAGGCAACTATTACAGTGTTAACAGTGTTTGTGTGCATATCGTGAAGTGAACTAAAAACCTCTAGTGAAAAATGGCTCGTACTAAGCAAACTGCCCGTAAATCTACTGGTGGCAAAGCCCCTCGTAAGCAATTGGCTACCAAAGCTGCTCGTAAGAGCGCACCAGCCACCGGTGGTGTTAAGAAGCCACATCGTTTCCGCCCTGGTACCGTTGCTTTGCGTGAAATCCGTCGCTACCAGAAGAGTACTGAGTTGTTGATCCGCAAATTGCCTTTCCAACGTTTGGTTCGTGAAATTGCCCAAGATTTCAAGACTGACTTGCGTTTCCAGAGCTCTGCTGTCATGGCCTTGCAAGAAGCTAGCGAAGCCTACTTGGTCGGTCTCTTCGAAGATACCAACTTGTGTGCCATCCATGCCAAGCGTGTCACCATCATGCCCAAGGATATCCAATTGGCCAGACGTATTCGTGGAGAACGTGCTTAAATTATTGACATTTTAAAAGCCAACTTTTTTTTACAAAAACAATCGGTCCTTTTCAGGACCACAATATTTTTATAAAAAAGAGAAAAAAATTTATTCAAAACTTACACCTTTTTATTTTTATTAAAATAAATAAATATAGTCTTTTTTTGGGGATGGAAAAATACACTATTTATATTAAAAAAATTTTTTTCTTTTCTATGCGTTTTACTTTTGGTAATATTGGGTTTCAAAACATGGAGCGAAATCAAAAACTTTTTTTTAAAAAAAAATTATTTAATTTACTTTTTATGTTAAATTGAAAATTTTTATTTTCTATTAGCAACAGTATATTTGCTGTTATTCTTTTTGCAAAATTTGATTTTTCGTAGTAGCTACATAACAAGAATGAATGAAGATAAAAACAGGCAGGCCAATACATTCGAGAGAATTTTAACCTTAAATAGATAATTTAGATACATTGAATATACATTTTTTATGTATTTTTTATTATTTTTAAACAAATGATATTTTTTGCTATTCTAAAAACTGTTTTAAAAAGAATAAAATAGTATTTTAATATTTTAAATTATTAAAGGGAAATAGATTTCGTTCGGTATGCAACTGTTCTACATTTGCTTGCTTAGACAAGGGCATTTTTCAATTTGTGTTTAATTTCCAAAAAAAAAAATATATTTTTTTTTAAATTTGTAATTGCAACAATACATTGTTTAGAATTTACATTTTTAAATTTTTTATTTAGTTTCAAGTCCACTTTATATAGAAAAAAATATTTTATAATAAATGCAATAGAGCTCACCGCACATTTTGCATAGCCAACGACGTTGGTATAACATAGCATCGTAATATTTTAGACTTTTCGTAACAAACGTACACTTTTTACAAATTATGTAACATTTTAATAGAAATCTATCATTTCTATAATATTTTATGATAAAATTTTCCTAAAACATTTTTACATTAGAGCTTTCAAATTAATTTGCAGAAAAACTTTTATTCATGGAAAATACGCCAATATGGTGAATTCAACTGTCATAGACTACATAATAAAATCGATTATTTCACTATGAAAATCATCCAAATTTTCACTTTTTTTTACACTTCTTTCAAGAAAACATATCAAGATTCCATACTAAATTTTTATAAAAACCAATTTTCAATAAAAATTGGAAAATTTTTATAATTTAGTTACAATTTTATCATAACATTTTTATAAACTTTCAACTCAAACCCTTATAACTCGGTAACGCTTAAAGATAATTAACTCGGATTTTCTTTAATGATTAGCTGGATATCTCTACTAGAAGAATTGTATAAAAAATAAAAAGAAATTGTTACTATCTCATCGTAAAATGAATAATTCTGTGAAAACTTTTGTAAAAATTTTTATTCGCTTCCACACAACGTTTCGCAAAATTTCGTAGTTGACTACTATGTACTTCTCATAATTTCGATGTACCCAGCCATCACTAGTCTAAAGGTTGAAACCATATTTTCAACCAATCAGCGTACACCAGTAGTGAGTGTATATTTACAAAGTGTTAAAGTGTGTTTAAAAAGAAAAATATAAGTGAAATCATGTCTGACGCCGCCGTTGTTGAAGCCACCGCATCTCCAGTCGCCGCTGTTGAGAAAAAGGCACCTAAGAAAGCCGCTGCCAAGGCAAAGAAACCCTCTGCTGCCCCAAGCCATCCACCAACCCAACAAATGGTCGATGCTGCCATCAAAACATTGAAAGAACGTGGTGGTTCCTCATTGCCTGCCATCAAGAAATACTTGGCCAGCACATACAAAGTTGATGCTGTAAAATTGGCCCCATTCATCAAGAAGTACTTGAAGAGCGCTGTTGCTAGTGGAAAATTGATCCAAACTAAAGGTAAGGGTGCCTCCGGTTCATTCAAATTGTCCCCATCTGCCTCGAAGGAACCTAAAGCAAAGAGCGCTGAAAAGAAGAAGAAGGTCCCAGCCGGTGATAAGAAAAAGAAGGCAGCAGCACCCAAAAAGGCAGCCGGTGAAAAGAAAGCCGCTGCAAAGAAGCCTTCCGCTGCTAAAAAGACCGCCGAGAAGAAGAAGACCGAAAAGGCCAAGGCTAAAACTGCCAAAAAGACAGGTACAGTTAAAGCTAAACCCGCAAAAACAGCCGCCAAAGCATCAGCCACTAAACCAAAGGCACCCAAGGCAAAAACCACCGCTGCCAAGCCCAAAAAGGCTGCCGCAGCAAAGAAGCCAGCTGCCAAGAAGACCGCCGCTAAGAAGTAATTTTTCCATGCAAAATTACTTATCATGTCAAAATGATTATTTTCGATATTCGAAAGCAGTATATCTAACAGCCCTTTTCAGGGCTACAAAAAAATTTTTAAAAAGAGACCAAATTTAACTCAAACAATTTTTTAATTACCTAATAAATACTATGTTAATTTTAAGGGAAAAGCTAATCACAGCCCTTTTCGTAGCTGTAAAACATCTGTTGAAATCTTTTAATACCATTGTTACCTAATATGGGAATACATTACCCTTTAAGGAAATTTAAGTAATCACATGTTAAATGGGATTTTTTCCGCAACTGGATTAACTGTTTCACTTAGGGTCATAAACCAAAGCAATTACTAAGAACTATGAAAATCAGTTAATGTTAAAGAAAATCTCATTTAGCATACCTAACCAATAAGAGAGTGGCGTACAATATTCCCTTCAAAAATCGCACTTAGCATACCTATTTCATTCTTTACGAGCATACCTACCCATAGATCTCGCGTACAAACGCATAAGTCCACATATACATCTCTACACCATTTCACGCTAACATACTAGTATACATCCCTAAAAAATTTAGTATCAACACACACGCTCACATATACTCGAACATCAATACAACGTTGCATACCGAGTGTTTGAGCATAAGAGCAATATGTGTTGATCATATTACTGTAGATGTAGATGGTGCTAAGCAAGGAGGGCAATATTAGAGTATGGGTAGTATACATATTTTATTTTAAAAAAGTAATAAGGGCAATGTGAGGGTGAGTGGTAGATATATTTTTTCTTTAAATTTGTAAATATAAATTAATTTTAGTTGAATAACGAATTAAGTCTCTTTTTTAATTTATTTTGTGGCCCTGAAAAGGGCCTTTGATGTTGTAGGGAAAATATTGTACGACGAAATAAGTATGCCATTTACTTGGAGCTGGTGTACTTAGTAACGGCTTTGGTACCTTCACTGACAGCGTGCTTAGCCAACTCACCGGGCAATAATAGACGGACGGCAGTTTGGATTTCCCGACTGGTGATGGTGGAACGCTTGTTGTAGTGAGCCAAACGGGAGGCTTCGGCGGCGATACGTTCAAAGATATCGTTGACGAAACTGTTCATGATGCTCATGGCCTTTGAGGAGATACCAGTATCGGGATGGACTTGCTTCAACACTTTGTAAATGTAGATAGCATAACTCTCCTTACGCTTGGTGCGTCTCTTGGTCTTGTCACCCTTAGTGATGTTCTTTTGGGCTTTGCCGGCCTTCTTTGCTGCTTTACCACTGGCTTTTGGAGGCATTTTCACTTGGTTTTTTTTTTAAGTCACACAAACACTTTTAACACTGTTCACGATTTTGTGTGTTTGATGGCTTACTCGGAATATTTAAACCATTTCATGCACAAGATATTCAGGTAGACGAAAACAGTCGCTATGTTTACGAAAACAACCCTCTAAAATTAGCTACACGTTGGATCCGAAAGTATAAATACTGCAGTTCATGCTGCGAACTAATATCATTTGTGTTTCAGTGCTAAGTGAAGTGAATTAAAAAAAAAAATAACTAAAAATGTCTGGTCGTGGTAAAGGTGGCAAAGTTAAGGGAAAGGCAAAGTCCCGTTCCAACCGTGCTGGTCTTCAATTCCCCGTCGGTCGTATCCATCGTTTGTTGCGCAAAGGCAACTATGCTGAACGTGTTGGTGCCGGAGCTCCAGTTTACTTGGCTGCTGTCATGGAGTATTTGGCCGCTGAAGTTCTTGAATTGGCTGGCAACGCTGCTCGTGACAACAAGAAGACAAGAATTATCCCCCGTCACTTGCAATTGGCTATCCGTAATGACGAAGAATTGAACAAATTGCTGTCCGGTGTCACCATTGCTCAAGGTGGTGTATTGCCAAACATCCAAGCTGTTCTCTTGCCCAAGAAGACCGAAAAGAAGGCTTAAATTATCTACGAGCATCAAAGAAAAAATGTAAATACAGGCCATCGTATAAATCAACAACAATCCGTCCTTTTCAGGACGACAAAAATTTTTTTAAAAGAGAAAAAACTATATCAAACCCCTTATTTTATCAAGAAAATTTACTTAAAAAATAGTTTTAAATAATAAATAAAATTTTAATTGTAGTTAAATTTAAAAAAAAATATTTTTTGGTCGATTTTTTTTTTCAGTGGATTTGGTAATTTGCTAGCAATTTCGTTATTCGAAATTTCCTTAAACAATCCTGTTTTAGGCGTAAATACAAAAAAATCTGCCATCTATTGTTTATAGGTAAACATTTTCAAATATGTTTACATCTTATCGACTATTGCAGGTCTTTTAATATACATGTCATAATTATCAGTTATCAATTATCATGCATCAACATTTCGCCTATTTGCATACATTAACATAATAAGAATTTAGTTTTATCGACCCTACTCAAGATTATCGGCATTTAATAGGATCAATGTTACCATTAGGGTACTGTAAAAACTATTTATTTTACATTTGAATATCACATGGTAATCATTGTTCATTTTCTGATGCTGAAAAAAATTGGCATATGTAATAACAAAACATCGAAACGAAGTATCTACGATCGTCCCTCTTCGTACATTTGTGACAAAGTTAGCAGCTCCAAGCAAAGGAAACATTTAATGGTAGTATATGCGTGCATTTTGGTATCTGTGTGTATGTATGCTTTTTAGTGTTGTATACCATCGTTTCATCGTATTGTTCTAATGGCGTCGGTTTTAGTTTCGTCATGTATGTATGTATATTATAGAAGCTACATTTTGGCCGACGGCAAATTGAAAAATGGTAATATTTATTTTCAAATAAATTTTATGTATTTTTTTTTAGTAAAAATTTATAACAAGATATATCTCTTTTTAAATATGTTTTGTGGTCCTGAAAAGGACCGATTGTTTTAGTTTTAAAGTTCTTAAAATTTTCTCCAAAATAGCGTCAAGATAATGTTTAACCGCCGAAACCGTACAAAGTGCGGCCTTGTCTCTTCAAAGCGTAGACGACATCCATAGCGGTGACGGTTTTACGCTTAGCGTGTTCAGTGTAGGTGACAGCATCACGAATAACGTTTTCCAAAAACACCTTCAGGACACCACGGGTTTCTTCGTAAATCAATCCAGAGATACGCTTTACACCGCCACGACGAGCCAAACGTCTGATTGCAGGCTTGGTGATACCTTGGATGTTATCACGCAACACTTTACGATGACGTTTAGCGCCACCTTTTCCCAAGCCTTTGCCACCTTTACCACGACCAGTCATTTTTTCACTTTTTAAATTAAATTCACTTCACAAGTTATGCACAAGAACTAATACTTACCATGCTGCGATACCTCATATTTATACAAAATCCGCTCTGAATTTACTACATACACATACGCTTCGATCTATCTTCGGGGTTGTTCGTATACACTTCGTGTGTACAGATACAAATGTTGAAGCATATACGCAGCACACACCCTTATTGGAAACTGTAGCCCGCCAAATTTTTTCTATAAATATCGGGAATCGCTCCGTAAGGCAACTATTACAGTGTTAACAGTGTTTGTGTGCATATCGTGAAGTGAACTAAAAACCTCTAGTGAAAAATGGCTCGTACTAAGCAAACTGCCCGTAAATCTACTGGTGGCAAAGCCCCTCGTAAGCAATTGGCTACCAAAGCTGCTCGTAAGAGCGCACCAGCCACCGGTGGTGTTAAGAAGCCACATCGTTTCCGCCCTGGTACCGTTGCTTTGCGTGAAATCCGTCGCTACCAGAAGAGTACTGAGTTGTTGATCCGCAAATTGCCTTTCCAACGTTTGGTTCGTGAAATTGCCCAAGATTTCAAGACTGACTTGCGTTTCCAGAGCTCTGCTGTCATGGCCTTGCAAGAAGCTAGCGAAGCCTACTTGGTCGGTCTCTTCGAAGATACCAACTTGTGTGCCATCCATGCCAAGCGTGTCACCATCATGCCCAAGGATATCCAATTGGCCAGACGTATTCGTGGAGAACGTGCTTAAATTATTGACATTTTAAAAGCCAACTTTTTTTTACAAAAACAATCGGTCCTTTTCAGGACCACAATATTTTTATAAAAAAGAGAAAAAAATTTATTCAAAACTTACACCTTTTTATTTTTATTAAAATAAATAAATATAGTCTTTTTTTGGGGATGGAAAAATACACTATTTATATTAAAAAAATTTTTTTCTTTTCTATGCGTTTTACTTTTGGTAATATTGGGTTTCAAAACATGGAGCGAAATCAAAAACTTTTTTTTAAAAAAAAATTATTTAATTTACTTTTTATGTTAAATTGAAAATTTTTATTTTCTATTAGCAACAGTATATTTGCTGTTATTCTTTTTGCAAAATTTGATTTTTCGTAGTAGCTACATAACAAGAATGAATGAAGATAAAAACAGGCAGGCCAATACATTCGAGAGAATTTTAACCTTAAATAGATAATTTAGATACATTGAATATACATTTTTTATGTATTTTTTATTATTTTTAAACAAATGATATTTTTTGCTATTCTAAAAACTGTTTTAAAAAGAATAAAATAGTATTTTAATATTTTAAATTATTAAAGGGAAATAGATTTCGTTCGGTATGCAACTGTTCTACATTTGCTTGCTTAGACAAGGGCATTTTTCAATTTGTGTTTAATTTCCAAAAAAAAAAATATATTTTTTTTTAAATTTGTAATTGCAACAATACATTGTTTAGAATTTACATTTTAAATTTTTTATTTAGTTTCAAGTCCACTTTATATAGAAAAAAATATTTTATAATAAATGCAATAGAGCTCACCGCACATTTTGCATAGCCAACGACGTTGGTATAACATAGCATCGTAATATTTTAGACTTTTCGTAACAAACGTACACTTTTTACAAATTATGTAACATTTTAATAGAAATCTATCATTTCTATAATATTTTATGATAAAATTTTCCTAAAACATTTTTACATTAGAGCTTTCAAATTAATTTGCAGAAAAACTTTTATTCATGGAAAATACGCCAATATGGTGAATTCAACTGTCATAGACTACATAATAAAATCGATTATTTCACTATGAAAATCATCCAAATTTTCACTTTTTTTTACACTTCTTTCAAGAAAACATATCAAGATTCCATACTAAATTTTTATAAAAACCAATTTTCAATAAAAATTGGAAAATTTTTATAATTTAGTTACAATTTTATCATAACATTTTTATAAACTTTCAACTCAAACCCTTATAACTCGGTAACGCTTAAAGATAATTAACTCGGATTTTCTTTAATGATTAGCTGGATATCTCTACTAGAAGAATTGTATAAAAAATAAAAAGAAATTGTTACTATCTCATCGTAAAATGAATAATTCTGTGAAAACTTTTGTAAAAATTTTTATTCGCTTCCACACAACGTTTCGCAAAATTTCGTAGTTGACTACTATGTACTTCTCATAATTTCGATGTACCCAGCCATCACTAGTCTAAAGGTTGAAACCATATTTTCAACCAATCAGCGTACACCAGTAGTGAGTGTATATTTACAAAGTGTTAAAGTGTGTTTAAAAAGAAAAATATAAGTGAAGTTATACCTGCCAGCGGCTTTTCGTTATTCACGTGCCGAGGGCAGGTAACATCAATTCATCTTTGGCCTGGCGTAGCCTGGATGCAGCGGAAGAAAAGAGTCAAGGCATCAACCCTTTGCCAAGACTACAACAACAACAACAGCAAGCCACGGTAATAACATCGCTATTAGGTTTTACCGTGGGCTTTCCCAACGATTAGCGAATTGGATACCTGCGGTCAGTTTGGCAGCCGTCAACAACAACAGCAGATATCGTGACTGAGTGCGCAAAGCCTATGGTGCCATGTCAGTTCGAAGGAAAATTACCTCCGATGAAGATTCCGACGGACCGTCGAAGAGCGCGCCAGATAAAAAAGCAACGACAATGCTGGACGTCGTTACTATCAATAGAACCGAATACCAGTCCCTGGTAGATTTGGTCGAAAGTCAGCGCCAAGAGCAACAACGTCTATTGGCGCTTGTTAAAGAGCTTGGCCACCAAGTCCAAGAGCTCGGGAACAAGGAGTTCAGCTATAAACGCTTGCTGGGCTCCTTGCAGAAACAGCTGGCAGAGGTCAAGGGACCTAATGCCAACAATGGCACAATGGATGCCATGGATATGGAGACTGCTGACACACCGCCAGTGCAGCAGCCCGTGGTCATAAAGCCGATGCCCGGGAAGATCAATGTTGTGAGTGCAGCGCCGGCCTCACACGTGGTGGTACCGAAGAAGCCGGCCAAGACGATATTGAGTGATGGACCTCCTAGCACCCCAGCTGTGGCAGCACCATCAACAACTGCAGTTCCATCAACATCATCAGCTGCAGCATCATCGTTTAAAACAACAATGGCAGATGACCTGCCATCTACATCAGCAGCAGCAGCAGCAAAGGCCGCATCTACTGTGGATAAGAAGATTGCTACCCAACCGGATGGCAAGACGAAGAAAAAAACAAAGAGGGCAAGGGCAAGGGTTGTGGCCGTTTACTCGGGCAATCGGTCCATTCCCCTCAAATCAGCATCAGCATCTGCACCAGCCCCACCTACCCCACCCGCTCCAACCCCACCCGCTCCAACGGATCAGAGACCAGGTAAGTCCTCAATTCCGGTGATCTCGGTGGTAGGGGTGAATGTCAAGGGGTTCGCAGATGACGTTAGGGCCTTGCTGGGACACGACAAGTATACGTTGTCGCTGGTTGGCAGGAATGGGGTGAACCTTCGGATCTTGTCCATGGACGAGCATGCGAAGGTTCTCTCCATGATTAGGGAAAAGGGGATCGCTTCGTTCACCTACTCTCCCAAGGGACAGACCGCACGCTCCGTCGTGCTCGAGGGTCTGTCGTCGTCTTATGATGAGGAAGATGTCCGGGCTGGGCTACGTGGTCTGCCACTAAGCCTGGACATCAGACGAGTTGTGAGGTTAGGGGGGAATAAGTGGCTTATCCACTTGGCCAGAGGACCCGACGTTGACGGACTCTTCGAGGTTAGAAGGTTTCTCAGCTGTAGGGTCTTGTTTAGGAAGGACGTGAAGGTCGGGGTCTCGCAGTGTTTCAACTGCCAGAGGTTCGGCCATGTTTCCACCAACTGCGGCATGCCATTCCGGTGCGTCAAATGTGGTGGCGAACATGGCCCTGGGAAGTGCGCCATTCCGAAGGGGGTCTCACAACCCCGTTCGATAAAGGTGCAGGACCCTACCACTGGAGTTGTGACGGTGCGTCCTGAGTTTGCGTTGAGGTGCGTCAATTGTGGTGTTGACGGCCACGCTGCGAGCGCGAAGAACTGCCCTAAGAGGCAGGCTCTTCTGGCCCAGCGGGCACTGATGAAGTCTGGTGCTTCATCTACGCCTGCTGCAACGGCTGCTTCGGCGGCTCCGGTTGGACGCTACGCCCAACGGGGTGTCTCCTATGCTGCTGTGGCCACGGTTCGCACTGCGCCTGTTGTGGCACCGGCCGCTGTTCGTCCCGCACTTGCTGCGGTGCCGAATGGGGCTGGTTCTGCCGCCGCATCCGCTGCTGGTCTATTCGCCTCGTTTGACGCGAAGTGCAGGGATGCTTTCGGTAAGGACTTCCTTACCTGCGCAGCCGTACTGCGTCAGCGATCTGCTGACATCAGGACGATGGTAGAGGTAGGCGACATTTGTGGAGCCATGATGTCGGTAGTTGACTCTCTCTGCGATGTCTAGAGATCTGAGAGTAGTATTTGTTAATGCCAATTCAGTCGTTTCTAGGCTGAAGAGACATTATCTTAGACTATTCTTGGATAGACACAGCCCTGACGTCATGCTTGTGGCCGAGCATAAGCTGAACGCGGGGCATCGCTTTGAGATGGAAGGGTATATTGTCTTTGCCCAGTACAGACGGGACCGCGTGGGTGGCGGAACGGCTGTGTTGGTCAGGGACAATATCAGGTGTGATAGGGTCCAGTTGGACTTAGGGGTTCTCGAGGGGACCTGTGTCAGGATACACAGAGAGGGCGGAAGGCCGCTCTGTGTGGTTTCCCTCTACTGCGCACCGGCCAATGACTTTGATGTATCTTCCCTAGATGCGTTGGGGTCATTGGCTGCGGGCTGTGAGGTCCTGGTCGGCGCTGACCTGAATGCCAGGCACGTCGAGTGGGGCGGCGGCTCTACTTGCGGCAGAGGGAGATTGGTACGCGAGTTTTTGCTCCGGTGTCCCGATCTGGACGTTGTTCCGACGGACGGACCAACCAGGTTCGGTAGGGGGTCAGCCTCCTACATCGATATCTGTTTGGCATCGCCCGGCGTTGCAGTGTCCGGTACGCGTGGTAGGATGATCGGCACTCTGGACTATGAGTCTGATCATAGGGCCTTGGAGATCCTTGTCTCCGGTGTTCGCCCGGATACGAGGGAGCCTGCTTTGGTCTATGACTACGCTAGAATGGACCGACACAGGTTCCACAGGGTTCTTGCCGACAATCTGGGTGAATGTTCTCTGCCGGTGGACCGAAATGTCACATGCGAGGAGATCGATGCGTGCATTGATTCCCTGAGTGGGGCACTTCGTGATGCCATGGAGTCCTCCACACCAAGGGTACGCCCTAGGCGTGGTGACTCTCGGAGACTTTCCCCGGAGGTTGTGGAACTGTTCCGGACGAAGAAAAGGCTTAGGCGCGCTCTTCATAGGACCACGGATCCTTTCCGGTACGACTTGTATAGGATGGAGATCCGGGATTTGGACCGTATCTTGCGTGATGAGATACGACGGTACGATGAGGAGCGCCAAGCTCGTCATCTGGCGAGTGTAAGGGTGGACGATAGGGTTTACTCTAAGGTTAGGGCCGCTGCCGGCATTAAGAAAAGGGTTCCGATCCCTGATCTTGTCCGGGCGGACGGGTCTGTCGTCTCGGATGACCGTCTCAAGGCGGACATACTGGCGGATCATGTCCAGGGTGACGTGTCGGAGATGGCCGGGAGGGGACTTCCTATAGACGGGTTGGTCAGAGACGAGGTTTCGTCGCTGGTCGGCGGTGTCCCTCTGGTGGAATTTTCTGCGGCTCTGGCCGCTGATGGCTCCGCTGGAGGAGGCTCTGTGGACTGGCGCATGGGGCCGATTTGTTTCAGCCGACGCGGTGGGAGATGCCCTTCGGGCTAGGCGTAATCGTAGATCCTGCGGTTTGGACGGCGTTCCTGACATCGTCCTTAAGAGGACGGACAGGAGGGCCTGGGGTGTCATCGCGGTCCTATTTAATCATTGCCTTAATTTGGGTTATTTCCCGGCGTCTTGGAAGGAGGCCATTACGGTCCCCATCCTTAAGCCGGGGAAGGACCCATCCAGGGGCGATGCTTACAGACCGATCAGCTTGCTCCCTTCGTTGGGCAAGCTCTTTGAGTTTTTCATGCTTGAGGGCATCAGGGAAACTCTCGATGACAGGGCGATCCTGCCTGACTGCCAGTTCGGTTTCAGGCGGGGTCTCTCCACCTCCCATGCCCTGACTGTATTCGGGGACCATGTTTCTAGGGGGCTCAACCGGCGACACGTCACGATTGCCGTGAGCCTTGATTTCTCCAGGGCGTTTGATAGCGTATGGCATGATGCTATCATATACAAGATGAGGATCCTGGGTTTTGACACGAACCTCTGCCGATTGGTCAGAGATTTCCTTGGTGGCAGAACTTTCAGGATCCGGGTAGGCGAGACTTTGTCGGGTGGTAGAGACGTGCGAACCGGGGTACCCCAGGGGTCTCTCCTGGGCCCGATTTTGTACAACATCTTTGTGTCTGACATTCCGGAACCACCCGCTGGCGACCTGCTCCTTGCTTATGCCGATGACATTCTCATTGCGGCATCGGGACCAGACGCTGCGGTTGTGGATGCCAGAGTGAACCATTACTTGGAGGAGCTCTCTGTCTATTTTGACAGATGGAGGCTGAAGCTTAATGTTGACAAATGCGAGGGCATGATCTTCAAGGGTAAGAGGCGGAACTTGTACCCCCGTTCACGGGCGTACGAACCCGCTCTTGCCATTGGAGGTCAGGCCATCGCCACTCGCGACAGCATTAAGTATCTAGGCGTTGTCTTCCAGGAAAGGTTCACCTTTGTTAGACACATTGATTATCTGCTCAACAAGGTCAAAGGGGTCTTCTTCTCCTACCTGAGGGTCTTTAGAACCTCAGGGGGTCTCAGTAGGCGTGTGAAGCTGCTGATCTATAAACAGATCATCAGGCCTATCACCGCCTACGCCTTTCCGGTATGGTTCGACATCACGTCCAACCAAATGGAAAGGTTGAGGATCTGGGAGAGGAGGATCCTCGTCTCTTGTCTGGGCCTCAGACCTGCTATGGGCCCTGATGGGGTGATGCGACGGCCATCCTGTGAGATGGTCTACTCCATGGCAGGTCTTGAGAGGATCGATGTGTTCCTTGTCAGGTGCGCGTTGGGTTTCTTGGAGAAGGCGTCCACTGTGGACAATGGTTTGGTGAGGGGATGTCTTCAGGGCGGCATAAGTCCTGGACGTTTGTTGGAAGTGCCACACCGGCCGCCGGTGTGCCTTGCGGATTTGGAGGAACAGGGCCTGCTTTCTAGGGATGGCAGACTCCTGTTCTATAATAGGAGGTTCGGATCCACCGGAATTGAGGACCTGGTCTACAACACTGCCCAGTAGGCAGTCTTCTGCGGGGGCATTGGGCTCCTGAATGTGTATATAGTATATAATATTTAGTCTATAAGTGTCATTATTTTATCTTAGTTTATAAGTATTATTGGATATTAACTTTCCTTCCAGGTACTATGGTTAAAAGAATAAAGTAATAGTTATGTGCTATGGCTGCGCCTCTGCACCTCTTTCGAATAGAGAATATATTTAGATAAGTAATAATATTTTACGCTAAATTTATACGTATATAGACAACATAACTTTAAGAATGTTCCTAATTGTCCTAACGATAAGTGTTTTGAAAATTAATAAATCAGCCAAAGGCGTCTAAAGGTTGAAACCATATTTTCAACCAATCAGCGTACACCAGTAGTGAGTGTATATTTACAAAGTGTTAAAGTGTGTTTAAAAAGAAAAATATAAGTGAAATCATGTCTGACGCCGCCGTTGTTGAAGCCACCGCATCTCCAGTCGCCGCTGTTGAGAAAAAGGCACCTAAGAAAGCCGCTGCCAAGGCAAAGAAACCCTCTGCTGCCCCAAGCCATCCACCAACCCAACAAATGGTCGATGCTGCCATCAAAACATTGAAAGAACGTGGTGGTTCCTCATTGCCTGCCATCAAGAAATACTTGGCCAGCACATACAAAGTTGATGCTGTAAAATTGGCCCCATTCATCAAGAAGTACTTGAAGAGCGCTGTTGCTAGTGGAAAATTGATCCAAACTAAAGGTAAGGGTGCCTCCGGTTCATTCAAATTGTCCCCATCTGCCTCGAAGGAACCTAAAGCAAAGAGCGCTGAAAAGAAGAAGAAGGTCCCAGCCGGTGATAAGAAAAAGAAGGCAGCAGCACCCAAAAAGGCAGCCGGTGAAAAGAAAGCCGCTGCAAAGAAGCCTTCCGCTGCTAAAAAGACCGCCGAGAAGAAGAAGACCGAAAAGGCCAAGGCTAAAACTGCCAAAAAGACAGGTACAGTTAAAGCTAAACCCGCAAAAACAGCCGCCAAAGCATCAGCCACTAAACCAAAGGCACCCAAGGCAAAAACCACCGCTGCCAAGCCCAAAAAGGCTGCCGCAGCAAAGAAGCCGGCTGCCAAGAAGACCGCCGCTAAGAAGTAATTTTTCCATGCAAAATTACTTATCATGTCAAAATGATTATTTTCGATATTCGAAAGCAGTATATCTAACAGCCCTTTTCAGGGCTACAAAAAAATTTTTAAAAAGAGACCAAATTTAACTCAAACAATTTTTTAATTACCTAATAAATACTATGTTAATTTTAAGGGAAAAGCTAATCACAGCCCTTTTCGTAGCTGTAAAACATCTGTTGAAATCTTTTAATACCATTGTTACCTAATATGGGAATACATTACCCTTTAAGGAAATTTAAGTAATCACATGTTAAATGGGATTTTTTCCGCAACTGGATTAACTGTTTCACTTAGGGTCATAAACCAAAGCAATTACTAAGAACTATGAAAATCAGTTAATGTTAAAGAAAATCTCATTTAGCATACCTAACCAATAAGAGAGTGGCGTACAATATTCCCTTCAAAAATCGCACTTAGCATACCTATTTCATTCTTTACGAGCATACCTACCCATAGATCTCGCGTACAAACGCATAAATCCACATATACATCTCTACACCATTTCACGCTAACATACTAGTATACATCCCTAAAAAATTTAGTATCAACACACACGCTCACATATACTCGAACATCAATACAACGTTGCATACCGAGTGTTTGAGCATAAGAGCAATATGTGTTGATCATATTACTGTAGATGTAGATGGTGCTAAGCAAGGAGGGCAATATTAGAGTATGGGTAGTATACATATTTTATTTTAAAAAAGTAATAAGGGCAATGTGAGGGTGAGTGGTAGATATATTTTTTCTTTAAATTTGTAAATATAAATTAATTTTAGTTGAATAACGAATTAAGTCTCTTTTTTAATTTATTTTGTGGCCCTGAAAAGGGCCTTTGATGTTGTAGGGAAAATATTGTACGACGAAATAAGTATGCCATTTACTTGGAGCTGGTGTACTTAGTAACGGCTTTGGTACCTTCACTGACAGCGTGCTTAGCCAACTCACCGGGCAATAATAGACGGACGGCAGTTTGGATTTCCCGACTGGTGATGGTGGAACGCTTGTTGTAGTGAGCCAAACGGGAGGCTTCGGCGGCGATACGTTCAAAGATATCGTTGACGAAACTGTTCATGATGCTCATGGCCTTTGAGGAGATACCAGTATCGGGATGGACTTGCTTCAACACTTTGTAAATGTAGATAGCATAACTCTCCTTACGCTTGGTGCGTCTCTTGGTCTTGTCACCCTTAGTGATGTTCTTTTGGGCTTTGCCGGCCTTCTTTGCTGCTTTACCACTGGCTTTTGGAGGCATTTTCACTTTGTTTTTTTTTTAAGTCACACAAACACTTTTAACACTGTTCACGATTTTGTGTGTTTGATGGCTTACTCGGAATATTTAAACCATTTCATGCACAAGATATTCAGGTAGACGAAAACAGTCGCTATGTTTACGAAAACAACCCTCTAAAATTAGCTACACGTTGGATCCGAAAGTATAAATACTGCAGTTCATGCTGCGAACTAATATCATTTGTGTTTCAGTGCTAAGTGAAGTGAATTAAAAAAAAAAAATAACTAAAAATGTCTGGTCGTGGTAAAGGTGGCAAAGTTAAGGGAAAGGCAAAGTCCCGTTCCAACCGTGCTGGTCTTCAATTCCCCGTCGGTCGTATCCATCGTTTGTTGCGCAAAGGCAACTATGCTGAACGTGTTGGTGCCGGAGCTCCAGTTTACTTGGCTGCTGTCATGGAGTATTTGGCCGCTGAAGTTCTTGAATTGGCTGGCAACGCTGCTCGTGACAACAAGAAGACAAGAATTATCCCCCGTCACTTGCAATTGGCTATCCGTAATGACGAAGAATTGAACAAATTGCTGTCCGGTGTCACCATTGCTCAAGGTGGTGTATTGCCAAACATCCAAGCTGTTCTCTTGCCCAAGAAGACCGAAAAGAAGGCTTAAATTATCTACGAGCATCAAAGAAAAAATGTAAATACAGGCCATCGTATAAATCAACAACAATCCGTCCTTTTCAGGACGACAAAAATTTTTTTAAAAGAGAAAAAACTATATCAAACCTTATTTTATCAAGAAAATTTACTTAAAAAATAGTTTTAAATAATAAATAAAATTTTAATTGTAGTTAAATTTAAAAAATATTTTTTGGTCGATTTTTTTTTCAGTGGATTTGGTAATTTGCTAGCAATTTCGTTATTCGAAATTTCCTTAAACAATCCTGTTTTAGGTGTAAATACAAAAAAAATCTGCCATCTATTGTTTATAGGTAAACATTTTCAAATATGTTTACATCTTATCGACTATTGCAGGTCTTTTAATATACATGTCATAATTATCAGTTATCAATTATCATGCATCAACATTTCGCCTTTTTGCATACATTAACATAATAAGAATTTAGTTTTATCGACCCTACTCAAGATTATCGGCATTTAATAGGATCAATGTTACCATTAGGGTACTGTAAAAACTATTTATTTTACATTTGAATATCACATGGTAATCATTGTTCATTTTCTGATGCTGAAAAAAATTGGCATATGTAATAACAAAACATCGAAACGAAGTATCTACGATCGTCCCTCTTCGTACATTTGTGACAAAGTTAGCAGCTCCAAGCAAAGGAAACATTTAATGGTAGTATATGCGTGCATTTTGGTATCTGTGTGTATGTATGCTTTTTAGTGTTGTATACCATCGTTTCATCGTATTGTTCTAATGGCGTCGGTTTTAGTTTCGTCATGTATGTATGTATATTATAGAAGCTACATTTTGGCCGACGGCAAATTGAAAAATGGTAATATTTATTTTCAAATAAATTTTATGTATTTTTTTTTAGTAAAAATTTATAACAAGATATATCTCTTTTTAAATATGTTTTGTGGTCCTGAAAAGGACCGATTGTTTTAGTTTTAAAGTTCTTAAAATTTTCTCCAAAATAGCGTCAAGATAATGTTTAACCGCCGAAACCGTACAAAGTGCGGCCTTGTCTCTTCAAAGCGTAGACGACATCCATAGCGGTGACGGTTTTACGCTTAGCGTGTTCAGTGTAGGTGACAGCATCACGAATAACGTTTTCCAAAAACACCTTCAGGACACCACGGGTTTCTTCGTAAATCAATCCAGAGATACGCTTTACACCGCCACGACGAGCCAAACGTCTGATTGCAGGCTTGGTGATACCTTGGATGTTATCACGCAACACTTTACGATGACGTTTAGCGCCACCTTTTCCCAAGCCTTTGCCACCTTTACCACGACCAGTCATTTTTTCACTTTTTAAATTAAATTCACTTCACAAGTTATGCACAAGAACTAATACTTACCATGCTGCGATACCTCATATTTATACAAAATCCGCTCTGAATTTACTACATACACATACGCTTCGATCTATCTTCGGGGTTGTTCGTATACACTTCGTGTGTACAGATACAAATGTTGAAGCATATACGCAGCACACACCCTTATTGGAAACTGTAGCCCGCCAAATTTTTTCTATAAATATCGGGAATCGCTCCGTAAGGCAACTATTACAGTGTTAACAGTGTTTGTGTGCATATCGTGAAGTGAACTAAAAACCTCTAGTGAAAAATGGCTCGTACTAAGCAAACTGCCCGTAAATCTACTGGTGGCAAAGCCCCTCGTAAGCAATTGGCTACCAAAGCTGCTCGTAAGAGCGCACCAGCCACCGGTGGTGTTAAGAAGCCACATCGTTTCCGCCCTGGTACCGTTGCTTTGCGTGAAATCCGTCGCTACCAGAAGAGTACTGAGTTGTTGATCCGCAAATTGCCTTTCCAACGTTTGGTTCGTGAAATTGCCCAAGATTTCAAGACTGACTTGCGTTTCCAGAGCTCTGCTGTCATGGCCTTGCAAGAAGCTAGCGAAGCCTACTTGGTCGGTCTCTTCGAAGATACCAACTTGTGTGCCATCCATGCCAAGCGTGTCACCATCATGCCCAAGGATATCCAATTGGCCAGACGTATTCGTGGAGAACGTGCTTAAATTATTGACATTTTAAAAGCCAACTTTTTTTTACAAAAACAATCGGTCCTTTTCAGGACCACAATATTTTTATAAAAAAGAGAAAAAAATTTATTCAAAACTTACACCTTTTTATTTTTATTAAAATAAATAAATATAGTCTTTTTTTGGGGATGGAAAAATACACTATTTATATTAAAAAAATTTTTTTCTTTTCTATGCGTTTTACTTTTGGTAATATTGGGTTTCAAAACATGGAGCGAAATCAAAAACTTTTTTTTAAAAAAAAATTATTTAATTTACTTTTTATGTTAAATTGAAAATTTTTATTTTCTATTAGCAACAGTATATTTGCTGTTATTCTTTTTGCAAAATTTGATTTTTCGTAGTAGCTACATAACAAGAATGAATGAAGATAAAAACAGGCAGGCCAATACATTCGAGAGAATTTTAACCTTAAATAGATAATTTAGATACATTGAATATAAATTTTTTCTGTATTTTTTATTATTTTTAAACAAATGATATTTTTTGCTATTCTAAAAACTGTTTTAAAAAGAATAAAATAGTATTTTAATATTTTAAATTATTAAAGGGAAATAGATTTCGTTCGGTATGCAACTGTTCTACATTTGCTTGCTTAGACAAGGGCATTTTTCAATTTGTGTTTAATTTCCAAAAAAAAATTATATATTTTTTTAAATTTGTGATTGCAACAATACATTGTTTAGAATTTACATTTTTAAATTTTTTATTTAGTTTCAAGTCCACTTTATATAGAAAAAAATATTTTATAATAAATGCAATAGAGCTCACCGCACATTTTGCATAGCCAACGACGTTGGTATAACATAGCATCGTAATATTTTAGACTTTTCGTAACAAACGTACACTTTTTACAAATTATGTAACATTTTAATAGAAATCTATCATTTCTATAATATTTTATGATAAAATTTTCCTAAAACATTTTTACATTAGAGCTTTCAAATTAATTTGCAGAAAAACTTTTATTCATGGAAAATACGCCAATATGGTGAATTCAACTGTCATAGACTACATAATAAAATCGATTATTTCACTATGAAAATCATCCAAATTTTCACTTTTTTTTACACTTCTTTCAAGAAAACATATCAAGATTCCATACTAAATTTTTATAAAAACCAATTTTCAATAAAAATTGGAAAATTTTTATAATTTAGTTACAATTTTATCATAACATTTTTATAAACTTTCAACTCAAACCCTTATAACTCGGTAACGCTTAAAGATAATTAACTCGGATTTTCTTTAATGATTAGCTGGATATCTCTACTAGAAGAATTGTATAAAAAATAAAAAGAAATTGTTACTATCTCATCGTAAAATGAATAATTCTGTGAAAACTTTTGTAAAAATTTTTATTCGCTTCCACACAACGTTTCGCAAAATTTCGTAGTTGACTACTATGTACTTCTCATAATTTCGATGTACCCAGCCATCACTAGTCTAAAGGTTGAAACCATATTTTCAACCAATCAGCGTACACCAGTAGTGAGTGTATATTTACAAAGTGTTAAAGTGTGTTTAAAAAGAAAAATATAAGTGAAATCATGTCTGACGCCGCCGTTGTTGAAGCCACCGCATCTCCAGTCGCCGCTGTTGAGAAAAAGGCACCTAAGAAAGCCGCTGCCAAGGCAAAGAAACCCTCTGCTGCCCCAAGCCATCCACCAACCCAACAAATGGTCGATGCTGCCATCAAAACATTGAAAGAACGTGGTGGTTCCTCATTGCCTGCCATCAAGAAATACTTGGCCAGCACATACAAAGTTGATGCTGTAAAATTGGCCCCATTCATCAAGAAGTACTTGAAGAGCGCTGTTGCTAGTGGAAAATTGATCCAAACTAAAGGTAAGGGTGCCTCCGGTTCATTCAAATTGTCCCCATCTGCCTCGAAGGAACCTAAAGCAAAGAGCGCTGAAAAGAAGAAGAAGGTCCCAGCCGGTGATAAGAAAAAGAAGGCAGCAGCACCCAAAAAGGCAGCCGGTGAAAAGAAAGCCGCTGCAAAGAAGCCTTCCGCTGCTAAAAAGACCGCCGAGAAGAAGAAGACCGAAAAGGCCAAGGCTAAAACTGCCAAAAAGACAGGTACAGTTAAAGCTAAACCCGCAAAAACAGCCGCCAAAGCATCAGCCACTAAACCAAAGGCACCCAAGGCAAAAACCACCGCTGCCAAGCCCAAAAAGGCTGCCGCAGCAAAGAAGCCGGCTGCCAAGAAGACCGCCGCTAAGAAGTAATTTTTCCATGCAAAATTACTTATCATGTCAAAATGATTATTTTCGATATTCGAAAGCAGTATATCTAACAGCCCTTTTCAGGGCTACAAAAAAATTTTTAAAAAGAGACCAAATTTAACTCAAACAATTTTTTAATTACCTAATAAATACTATGTTAATTTTAAGGGAAAAGCTAATCACAGCCCTTTTCGTAGCTGTAAAACATCTGTTGAAATCTTTTAATACCATTGTTACCTAATATGGGAATACATTACCCTTTAAGGAAATTTAAGTAATCACATGTTAAATGGGATTTTTTCCGCAACTGGATTAACTGTTTCACTTAGGGTCATAAACCAAAGCAATTACTAAGAACTATGAAAATCAGTTAATGTTAAAGAAAATCTCATTTAGCATACCTAACCAATAAGAGAGTGGCGTACAATATTCCCTTCAAAAATCGCACTTAGCATACCTATTTCATTCTTTACGAGCATACCTACCCATAGATCTCGCGTACAAACGCATAAATCCACATATACATCTCTACACCATTTCACGCTAACATACTAGTATACATCCCTAAAAAATTTAGTATCAACACACACGCTCACATATACTCGAACATCAATACAACGTTGCATACCGAGTGTTTGAGCATAAGAGCAATATGTGTTGATCATATTACTGTAGATGTAGATGGTGCTAAGCAAGGAGGGCAATATTAGAGTATGGGTAGTATACATATTTTATTTTAAAAAAGTAATAAGGGCAATGTGAGGGTGAGTGGTAGATATATTTTTTCTTTAAATTTGTAAATATAAATTAATTTTAGTTGAATAACGAATTAAGTCTCTTTTTTAATTTATTTTGTGGCCCTGAAAAGGGCCTTTGATGTTGTAGGGAAAATATTGTACGACGAAATAAGTATGCCATTTACTTGGAGCTGGTGTACTTAGTAACGGCTTTGGTACCTTCACTGACAGCGTGCTTAGCCAACTCACCGGGCAATAATAGACGGACGGCAGTTTGGATTTCCCGACTGGTGATGGTGGAACGCTTGTTGTAGTGAGCCAAACGGGAGGCTTCGGCGGCGATACGTTCAAAGATATCGTTGACGAAACTGTTCATGATGCTCATGGCCTTTGAGGAGATACCAGTATCGGGATGGACTTGCTTCAACACTTTGTAAATGTAGATAGCATAACTCTCCTTACGCTTGGTGCGTCTCTTGGTCTTGTCACCCTTAGTGATGTTCTTTTGGGCTTTGCCGGCCTTCTTTGCTGCTTTACCACTGGCTTTTGGAGGCATTTTCACTTGGTTTTTTTTTTTAAGTCACACAAACACTTTTAACACTGTTCACGATTTTGTGTGTTTGATGGCTTACTCGGAATATTTAAACCATTTCATGCACAAGATATTCAGGTAGACGAAAACAGTCGCTATGTTTACGAAAACAACCCTCTAAATTTAGCTACACGTTGGATCCGAAAGTATAAATACTGCAGTTCATGCTGCGAACTAATATCATTTGTGTTTCAGTGCTAAGTGAAGTGAATTAAAAAAAAAAAATAACTAAAAATGTCTGGTCGTGGTAAAGGTGGCAAAGTTAAGGGAAAGGCAAAGTCCCGTTCCAACCGTGCTGGTCTTCAATTCCCCGTCGGTCGTATCCATCGTTTGTTGCGCAAAGGCAACTATGCTGAACGTGTTGGTGCCGGAGCTCCAGTTTACTTGGCTGCTGTCATGGAGTATTTGGCCGCTGAAGTTCTTGAATTGGCTGGCAACGCTGCTCGTGACAACAAGAAGACAAGAATTATCCCCCGTCACTTGCAATTGGCTATCCGTAATGACGAAGAATTGAACAAATTGCTGTCCGGTGTCACCATTGCTCAAGGTGGTGTATTGCCAAACATCCAAGCTGTTCTCTTGCCCAAGAAGACCGAAAAGAAGGCTTAAATTATCTACGAGCATCAAAGAAAAAATGTAAATACAGGCCATCGTATAAATCAACAACAATCCGTCCTTTTCAGGACGACAAAAATTTTTTTAAAAGAGAAAAAACTATATCAAACCTTATTTTATCAAGAAAATTTACTTAAAAAATAGTTTTAAATAATAAATAAAATTTTAATTGTAGTTAAATTTAAAAAATATTTTTTGGTCGATTTTTTTTTCAGTGGATTTGGTAATTTGCTAGCAATTTCGTTATTCGAAATTTCCTTAAACAATCCTGTTTTAGGTGTAAATACAAAAAAAATCTGCCATCTATTGTTTATAGGTAAACATTTTCAAATATGTTTACATCTTATCGACTATTGCAGGTCTTTTAATATACATGTCATAATTATCAGTTATCAATTATCATGCATCAACATTTCGCCTTTTTGCATACATTAACATAATAAGAATTTAGTTTTATCGACCCTACTCAAGATTATCGGCATTTAATAGGATCAATGTTACCATTAGGGTACTGTAAAAACTATTTATTTTACATTTGAATATCACATGGTAATCATTGTTCATTTTCTGATGCTGAAAAAAATTGGCATATGTAATAACAAAACATCGAAACGAAGTATCTACGATCGTCCCTCTTCGTACATTTGTGACAAAGTTAGCAGCTCCAAGCAAAGGAAACATTTAATGGTAGTATATGCGTGCATTTTGGTATCTGTGTGTATGTATGCTTTTTAGTGTTGTATACCATCGTTTCATCGTATTGTTCTAATGGCGTCGGTTTTAGTTTCGTCATGTATGTATGTATATTATAGAAGCTACATTTTGGCCGACGGCAAATTGAAAAATGGTAATATTTATTTTCAAATAAATTTTATGTATTTTTTTTTAGTAAAAATTTATAACAAGATATATCTCTTTTTAAATATGTTTTGTGGTCCTGAAAAGGACCGATTGTTTTAGTTTTAAAGTTCTTAAAATTTTCTCCAAAATAGCGTCAAGATAATGTTTAACCGCCGAAACCGTACAAAGTGCGGCCTTGTCTCTTCAAAGCGTAGACGACATCCATAGCGGTGACGGTTTTACGCTTAGCGTGTTCAGTGTAGGTGACAGCATCACGAATAACGTTTTCCAAAAACACCTTCAGGACACCACGGGTTTCTTCGTAAATCAATCCAGAGATACGCTTTACACCGCCACGACGAGCCAAACGTCTGATTGCAGGCTTGGTGATACCTTGGATGTTATCACGCAACACTTTACGATGACGTTTAGCGCCACCTTTTCCCAAGCCTTTGCCACCTTTACCACGACCAGTCATTTTTTCACTTTTTAAATTAAATTCACTTCACAAGTTATGCACAAGAACTAATACTTACCATGCTGCGATACCTCATATTTATACAAAATCCGCTCTGAATTTACTACATACACATACGCTTCGATCTATCTTCGGGGTTGTTCGTATACACTTCGTGTGTACAGATACAAATGTTGAAGCATATACGCAGCACACACCCTTATTGGAAACTGTAGCCCGCCAAATTTTTTCTATAAATATCGGGAATCGCTCCGTAAGGCAACTATTACAGTGTTAACAGTGTTTGTGTGCATATCGTGAAGTGAACTAAAAACCTCTAGTGAAAAATGGCTCGTACTAAGCAAACTGCCCGTAAATCTACTGGTGGCAAAGCCCCTCGTAAGCAATTGGCTACCAAAGCTGCTCGTAAGAGCGCACCAGCCACCGGTGGTGTTAAGAAGCCACATCGTTTCCGCCCTGGTACCGTTGCTTTGCGTGAAATCCGTCGCTACCAGAAGAGTACTGAGTTGTTGATCCGCAAATTGCCTTTCCAACGTTTGGTTCGTGAAATTGCCCAAGATTTCAAGACTGACTTGCGTTTCCAGAGCTCTGCTGTCATGGCCTTGCAAGAAGCTAGCGAAGCCTACTTGGTCGGTCTCTTCGAAGATACCAACTTGTGTGCCATCCATGCCAAGCGTGTCACCATCATGCCCAAGGATATCCAATTGGCCAGACGTATTCGTGGAGAACGTGCTTAAATTATTGACATTTTAAAAGCCAACTTTTTTTTACAAAAACAATCGGTCCTTTTCAGGACCACAATATTTTTATAAAAAAGAGAAAAAAATTTATTCAAAACTTACACCTTTTTATTTTTATTAAAATAAATAAATATAGTCTTTTTTTGGGGATGGAAAAATACACTATTTATATTAAAAAAATTTTTTTCTTTTCTATGCGTTTTACTTTTGGTAATATTGGGTTTCAAAACATGGAGCGAAATCAAAAACTTTTTTTTAAAAAAAAATTATTTAATTTACTTTTTATGTTAAATTGAAAATTTTTATTTTCTATTAGCAACAGTATATTTGCTGTTATTCTTTTTGCAAAATTTGATTTTTCGTAGTAGCTACATAACAAGAATGAATGAAGATAAAAACAGGCAGGCCAATACATTCGAGAGAATTTTAACCTTAAATAGATAATTTAGATACATTGAATATAAATTTTTTCTGTATTTTTTATTATTTTTAAACAAATGATATTTTTTGCTATTCTAAAAACTGTTTTAAAAAGAATAAAATAGTATTTTAATATTTTAAATTATTAAAGGGAAATAGATTTCGTTCGGTATGCAACTGTTCTACATTTGCTTGCTTAGACAAGGGCATTTTTCAATTTGTGTTTAATTTCCAAAAAAAAATTATATATTTTTTTAAATTTGTGATTGCAACAATACATTGTTTAGAATTTACATTTTTAAATTTTTTATTTAGTTTCAAGTCCACTTTATATAGAAAAAAATATTTTATAATAAATGCAATAGAGCTCACCGCACATTTTGCATAGCCAACGACGTTGGTATAACATAGCATCGTAATATTTTAGACTTTTCGTAACAAACGTACACTTTTTACAAATTATGTAACATTTTAATAGAAATCTATCATTTCTATAATATTTTATGATAAAATTTTCCTAAAACATTTTTACATTAGAGCTTTCAAATTAATTTGCAGAAAAACTTTTATTCATGGAAAATACGCCAATATGGTGAATTCAACTGTCATAGACTACATAATAAAATCGATTATTTCACTATGAAAATCATCCAAATTTTCACTTTTTTTTACACTTCTTTCAAGAAAACATATCAAGATTCCATACTAAATTTTTATAAAAACCAATTTTCAATAAAAATTGGAAAATTTTTATAATTTAGTTACAATTTTATCATAACATTTTTATAAACTTTCAACTCAAACCCTTATAACTCGGTAACGCTTAAAGATAATTAACTCGGATTTTCTTTAATGATTAGCTGGATATCTCTACTAGAAGAATTGTATAAAAAATAAAAAGAAATTGTTACTATCTCATCGTAAAATGAATAATTCTGTGAAAACTTTTGTAAAAATTTTTATTCGCTTCCACACAACGTTTCGCAAAATTTCGTAGTTGACTACTATGTACTTCTCATAATTTCGATGTACCCAGCCATCACTAGTCTAAAGGTTGAAACCATATTTTCAACCAATCAGCGTACACCAGTAGTGAGTGTATATTTACAAAGTGTTAAAGTGTGTTTAAAAAGAAAAATATAAGTGAAATCATGTCTGACGCCGCCGTTGTTGAAGCCACCGCATCTCCAGTCGCCGCTGTTGAGAAAAAGGCACCTAAGAAAGCCGCTGCCAAGGCAAAGAAACCCTCTGCTGCCCCAAGCCATCCACCAACCCAACAAATGGTCGATGCTGCCATCAAAACATTGAAAGAACGTGGTGGTTCCTCATTGCCTGCCATCAAGAAATACTTGGCCAGCACATACAAAGTTGATGCTGTAAAATTGGCCCCATTCATCAAGAAGTACTTGAAGAGCGCTGTTGCTAGTGGAAAATTGATCCAAACTAAAGGTAAGGGTGCCTCCGGTTCATTCAAATTGTCCCCATCTGCCTCGAAGGAACCTAAAGCAAAGAGCGCTGAAAAGAAGAAGAAGGTCCCAGCCGGTGATAAGAAAAAGAAGGCAGCAGCACCCAAAAAGGCAGCCGGTGAAAAGAAAGCCGCTGCAAAGAAGCCTTCCGCTGCTAAAAAGACCGCCGAGAAGAAGAAGACCGAAAAGGCCAAGGCTAAAACTGCCAAAAAGACAGGTACAGTTAAAGCTAAACCCGCAAAAACAGCCGCCAAAGCATCAGCCACTAAACCAAAGGCACCCAAGGCAAAAACCACCGCTGCCAAGCCCAAAAAGGCTGCCGCAGCAAAGAAGCCGGCTGCCAAGAAGACCGCCGCTAAGAAGTAATTTTTCCATGCAAAATTACTTATCATGTCAAAATGATTATTTTCGATATTCGAAAGCAGTATATCTAACAGCCCTTTTCAGGGCTACAAAAAAATTTTTAAAAAGAGACCAAATTTAACTCAAACAATTTTTTAATTACCTAATAAATACTATGTTAATTTTAAGGGAAAAGCTAATCACAGCCCTTTTCGTAGCTGTAAAACATCTGTTGAAATCTTTTAATACCATTGTTACCTAATATGGGAATACATTACCCTTTAAGGAAATTTAAGTAATCACATGTTAAATGGGATTTTTTCCGCAACTGGATTAACTGTTTCACTTAGGGTCATAAACCAAAGCAATTACTAAGAACTATGAAAATCAGTTAATGTTAAAGAAAATCTCATTTAGCATACCTAACCAATAAGAGAGTGGCGTACAATATTCCCTTCAAAAATCGCACTTAGCATACCTATTTCATTCTTTACGAGCATACCTACCCATAGATCTCGCGTACAAACGCATAAATCCACATATACATCTCTACACCATTTCACGCTAACATACTAGTATACATCCCTAAAAAATTTAGTATCAACACACACGCTCACATATACTCGAACATCAATACAACGTTGCATACCGAGTGTTTGAGCATAAGAGCAATATGTGTTGATCATATTACTGTAGATGTAGATGGTGCTAAGCAAGGAGGGCAATATTAGAGTATGGGTAGTATACATATTTTATTTTAAAAAAGTAATAAGGGCAATGTGAGGGTGAGTGGTAGATATATTTTTTCTTTAAATTTGTAAATATAAATTAATTTTAGTTGAATAACGAATTAAGTCTCTTTTTTAATTTATTTTGTGGCCCTGAAAAGGGCCTTTGATGTTGTAGGGAAAATATTGTACGACGAAATAAGTATGCCATTTACTTGGAGCTGGTGTACTTAGTAACGGCTTTGGTACCTTCACTGACAGCGTGCTTAGCCAACTCACCGGGCAATAATAGACGGACGGCAGTTTGGATTTCCCGACTGGTGATGGTGGAACGCTTGTTGTAGTGAGCCAAACGGGAGGCTTCGGCGGCGATACGTTCAAAGATATCGTTGACGAAACTGTTCATGATGCTCATGGCCTTTGAGGAGATACCAGTATCGGGATGGACTTGCTTCAACACTTTGTAAATGTAGATAGCATAACTCTCCTTACGCTTGGTGCGTCTCTTGGTCTTGTCACCCTTAGTGATGTTCTTTTGGGCTTTGCCGGCCTTCTTTGCTGCTTTACCACTGGCTTTTGGAGGCATTTTCACTTTGTTTTTTTTTTAAGTCACACAAACACTTTTAACACTGTTCACGATTTTGTGTGTTTGATGGCTTACTCGGAATATTTAAACCATTTCATGCACAAGATATTCAGGTAGACGAAAACAGTCGCTATGTTTACGAAAACAACCCTCTAAAATTAGCTACACGTTGGATCCGAAAGTATAAATACTGCAGTTCATGCTGCGAACTAATATCATTTGTGTTTCAGTGCTAAGTGAAGTGAATTAAAAAAAAAAAATAACTAAAAATGTCTGGTCGTGGTAAAGGTGGCAAAGTTAAGGGAAAGGCAAAGTCCCGTTCCAACCGTGCTGGTCTTCAATTCCCCGTCGGTCGTATCCATCGTTTGTTGCGCAAAGGCAACTATGCTGAACGTGTTGGTGCCGGAGCTCCAGTTTACTTGGCTGCTGTCATGGAGTATTTGGCCGCTGAAGTTCTTGAATTGGCTGGCAACGCTGCTCGTGACAACAAGAAGACAAGAATTATCCCCCGTCACTTGCAATTGGCTATCCGTAATGACGAAGAATTGAACAAATTGCTGTCCGGTGTCACCATTGCTCAAGGTGGTGTATTGCCAAACATCCAAGCTGTTCTCTTGCCCAAGAAGACCGAAAAGAAGGCTTAAATTATCTACGAGCATCAAAGAAAAAATGTAAATACAGGCCATCGTATAAATCAACAACAATCCGTCCTTTTCAGGACGACAAAAATTTTTTTAAAAGAGAAAAAACTATATCAAACCTTATTTTATCAAGAAAATTTACTTAAAAAATAGTTTTAAATAATAAATAAAATTTTAATTGTAGTTAAATTTAAAAAATATTTTTTGGTCGATTTTTTTTTCAGTGGATTTGGTAATTTGCTAGCAATTTCGTTATTCGAAATTTCCTTAAACAATCCTGTTTTAGGTGTAAATACAAAAAAAATCTGCCATCTATTGTTTATAGGTAAACATTTTCAAATATGTTTACATCTTATCGACTATTGCAGGTCTTTTAATATACATGTCATAATTATCAGTTATCAATTATCATGCATCAACATTTCGCCTTTTTGCATACATTAACATAATAAGAATTTAGTTTTATCGACCCTACTCAAGATTATCGGCATTTAATAGGATCAATGTTACCATTAGGGTACTGTAAAAACTATTTATTTTACATTTGAATATCACATGTAATCATTGTTCATTTTCTGATGCTGAAAAAAATTGGCATATGTAATAACAAAACATCGAAACGAAGTATCTACGATCGTCCCTCTTCGTACATTTGTGACAAAGTTAGCAGCTCCAAGCAAAGGAAACATTTAATGGTAGTATATGCGTGCATTTTGGTATCTGTGTGTATGTATGCTTTTTAGTGTTGTATACCATCGTTTCATCGTATTGTTCTAATGGCGTCGGTTTTAGTTTCGTCATGTATGTATGTATATTATAGAAGCTACATTTTGGCCGACGGCAAATTGAAAAATGGTAATATTTATTTTCAAATAAATTTTATGTATTTTTTTTTAGTAAAAATTTATAACAAGATATATCTCTTTTTAAATATGTTTTGTGGTCCTGAAAAGGACCGATTGTTTTAGTTTTAAAGTTCTTAAAATTTTCTCCAAAATAGCGTCAAGATAATGTTTAACCGCCGAAACCGTACAAAGTGCGGCCTTGTCTCTTCAAAGCGTAGACGACATCCATAGCGGTGACGGTTTTACGCTTAGCGTGTTCAGTGTAGGTGACAGCATCACGAATAACGTTTTCCAAAAACACCTTCAGGACACCACGGGTTTCTTCGTAAATCAATCCAGAGATACGCTTTACACCGCCACGACGAGCCAAACGTCTGATTGCAGGCTTGGTGATACCTTGGATGTTATCACGCAACACTTTACGATGACGTTTAGCGCCACCTTTTCCCAAGCCTTTGCCACCTTTACCACGACCAGTCATTTTTTCACTTTTTAAATTAAATTCACTTCACAAGTTATGCACAAGAACTAATACTTACCATGCTGCGATACCTCATATTTATACAAAATCCGCTCTGAATTTACTACATACACATACGCTTCGATCTATCTTCGGGGTTGTTCGTATACACTTCGTGTGTACAGATACAAATGTTGAAGCATATACGCAGCACACACCCTTATTGGAAACTGTAGCCCGCCAAATTTTTTCTATAAATATCGGGAATCGCTCCGTAAGGCAACTATTACAGTGTTAACAGTGTTTGTGTGCATATCGTGAAGTGAACTAAAAACCTCTAGTGAAAAATGGCTCGTACTAAGCAAACTGCCCGTAAATCTACTGGTGGCAAAGCCCCTCGTAAGCAATTGGCTACCAAAGCTGCTCGTAAGAGCGCACCAGCCACCGGTGGTGTTAAGAAGCCACATCGTTTCCGCCTGGTACCGTTGCTTTGCGTGAAATCCGTCGCTACCAGAAGAGTACTGAGTTGTTGATCCGCAAATTGCCTTTCCAACGTTTGGTTCGTGAAATTGCCCAAGATTTCAAGACTGACTTGCGTTTCCAGAGCTCTGCTGTCATGGCCTTGCAAGAAGCTAGCGAAGCCTACTTGGTCGGTCTCTTCGAAGATACCAACTTGTGTGCCATCCATGCCAAGCGTGTCACCATCATGCCCAAGGATATCCAATTGGCCAGACGTATTCGTGGAGAACGTGCTTAAATTATTGACATTTTAAAAGCCAACTTTTTTTTACAAAAACAATCGGTCCTTTTCAGGACCACAATATTTTTATAAAAAAGAGAAAAAAATTTATTCAAAACTTACACCTTTTTATTTTTATTAAAATAAATAAATATAGTCTTTTTTTGGGGATGGAAAAATACACTATTTATATTAAAAAAATTTTTTTCTTTTCTATGCGTTTTACTTTTGGTAATATTGGGTTTCAAAACATGGAGCGAAATCAAAAACTTTTTTTTAAAAAAAAATTATTTAATTTACTTTTTATGTTAAATTGAAAATTTTTATTTTCTATTAGCAACAGTATATTTGCTGTTATTCTTTTTGCAAAATTTGATTTTTCGTAGTAGCTACATAACAAGAATGAATGAAGATAAAAACAGGCAGGCCAATACATTCGAGAGAATTTTAACCTTAAATAGATAATTTAGATACATTGAATATAAATTTTTTCTGTATTTTTTATTATTTTTAAACAAATGATATTTTTTGCTATTCTAAAAACTGTTTTAAAAAGAATAAAATAGTATTTTAATATTTTAAATTATTAAAGGGAAATAGATTTCGTTCGGTATGCAACTGTTCTACATTTGCTTGCTTAGACAAGGGCATTTTTCAATTTGTGTTTAATTTCCAAAAAAAAATTATATATTTTTTTAAATTTGTGATTGCAACAATACATTGTTTAGAATTTACATTTTTAAATTTTTTATTTAGTTTCAAGTCCACTTTATATAGAAAAAAATATTTTATAATAAATGCAATAGAGCTCACCGCACATTTTGCATAGCCAACGACGTTGGTATAACATAGCATCGTAATATTTTAGACTTTTCGTAACAAACGTACACTTTTTACAAATTATGTAACATTTTAATAGAAATCTATCATTTCTATAATATTTTATGATAAAATTTTCCTAAAACATTTTTACATTAGAGCTTTCAAATTAATTTGCAGAAAAACTTTTATTCATGGAAAATACGCCAATATGGTGAATTCAACTGTCATAGACTACATAATAAAATCGATTATTTCACTATGAAAATCATCCAAATTTTCACTTTTTTTTACACTTCTTTCAAGAAAACATATCAAGATTCCATACTAAATTTTTATAAAAACCAATTTTCAATAAAAATTGGAAAATTTTTATAATTTAGTTACAATTTTATCATAACATTTTTATAAACTTTCAACTCAAACCCTTATAACTCGGTAACGCTTAAAGATAATTAACTCGGATTTTCTTTAATGATTAGCTGGATATCTCTACTAGAAGAATTGTATAAAAAATAAAAAGAAATTGTTACTATCTCATCGTAAAATGAATAATTCTGTGAAAACTTTTGT